>NW_021633679.1:0-121877 GCF_004799145.2 Neltuma alba
AGTGAGAGCAATATATGCAATCCCCAAGCACTGTATTAAGAGTAGGCTCCACTATGTAAGTCAGAAAAATGAAGGGCCCAACCTGGAGCAATTTGAAGGTCTCATAGTCAAGATCTGCATGGTACCAATTTTCAGCTTCGTAACTCAGAGAGTCTAATTGGAAGTCAAGCATGAGAATTTGAGCCATCCATCGCTGGATGCATCCCAAGATGTTTATACCCTTAGCGCCGGAGCCTCTCACCCTTGCTTTAGGGATAGTGTTTCTTCTACTTTCTATACTTTCCCTGCTAGCTACCATTTCATAAAGTACGCAATCATAGGATTCAAGTAAATTTTGGAGGGCTGTAAAATACCTGTTTGAAGAAGAATCAGGAGCACCAAAATTAATTATTTCTCAAGATAGACATAGATTAAGTCGGAGCAACTAAAAATACTAGTGACTCTTGATAAATAAATTAAAAACAGTCAAAGACAAAGAAACCAATTCTGTCACCCCCAAAAAAAAAAAAAAAAAAAAATCAATTCTATCAATACTTCGTTAGTGCAAAGGAATTCGCCTCTTTATCTTTAAAGATACTCTTTAGTCATTTATGGCAACTGGATGTCAAATGATGGAATTAATTTGGAAGAAGTGATAATTTTGTACCCCACTCATTATGAGTTACCTACCACATTTTGTAGTCAGACAGTAGAGGTATCTTTAAAAATCAAGCTAATACGATGTGCATAGTAGACCTATGATTGACATGAGTAATGTCACTAACTCCTAATGTTAGACTGCATTTAGATAATGATAAATCTAAATTCCTCCTCACACATGAACCTTCTAAAGCGAAATTTTTTGTGTGACATTGTTTATCTCATCACTATTTGCCAGGGATAAATAAGAGAAGCCTTCATTTGCCGAAACCTCAACATCTACCATCCTTTATCAGCAACAGGACTCCATAACTTTCCATTATTCTTTTAGATTACAAATGTCATATGCACTTCATTTTTCTATGTCAACTACTAATCCGACAATCCCACAAGGATAAGCTGCTTTCAGAACTAAAAAACAAAAAATTGGGAAGCTAGACAGACTTACTCCTTATCTGCGATGTGAATTGTTGAAACTAAATCAACCTACACCACCAGATAGTGCAAAAGATAATACACAATAAATCAGTTCATTCAAAAAAGAAAAAGAAACGAAAAAACCATCGTTGAGCAATGGAAAGTCTTAGTTCGCACCTGAAAAAAGGGTACAATAGAGACCATGGGAATTTCTTCCTGTAGCTCACTATTGCCGTCTGCAACTCTCCACTCCCTCCATCGATTCCTCGCTTGAATCTCAGGAAATCCGCCATGGAGGCGTTTTGCCAGAACTTATCCGCAGACTCATCTTCTACAACTTGTTTGGAAGAAGAAGCTCTGACAATTGAGGAAAACGGAAGAGAAGTGTAGAGTGAAGAGAACTGAAACGGGGTCTAGTAAATTTAAGGCCTCGTCTAGAGGAATGGACGGTTCTGATTCTAATGGAAGTGGAAGTAGAAGGGGAATCGAGATTGGAAATCGAAGGAAACGAAGATGAAGAAGGGATTACAGATAAGAAGTAAGCACCATTCTTCTTCTCTCCCAAAGGTAAGAGAAGGAGGCGTTCGGATAGCCAGAAAAATTGGAACTTTTTTCGGGCCTCGAAGATCCTTTCCCTCGTAAATTACTTTAATTACGGTTAACTGTCGATTTGTTTGGTTGGGTTCCTTACGCACTCTTCTTGCTGCCTATGTCATAGAAAACAAATCTTGTAGGTCTTAACAACTTTAGGCTCGTACGCAATGTCCCGTTCTTCCAATAATTAGGGACCAGAAGATGATTGTTCTTCCAGATTCCTGCTCCACTAAACTACATAGAATTCATCGGGAACTATTTTATAACAACATCAATTTTAAGCATGTTTGTTTTCGTTACAAACTTGTCTCATTTTAATTCTTATTTTTAGGAATTTTTAAAATAGAAGTTATATACTTATATTTCAACCACATCCTCAGCCCTCAACAATGATTTTTTTTTTTTAAATACATAAATATTTAAAGTAGATATTTTCTTGCTTTATATATTAGCGTCCTCGTTTCGTATCTCCAAGTTTGACCCCAACCATTTTCTTCATTTCTTTTACAAATTAGATTCCAACTAAAATTTTCGTGCTTTCACATCTTATCACTTCTTCTCACATACTCTTCACAATTAACTAGATTGTAGGTTCATATTTCCAAAGTATAAATATACATCGTAACATAGAAAATTATAATACATTAATTATTAGTTAATATTATACTACCTCCAATCGTTGATATAAGAACTAATAGATTAATTTGAATAGATTAAAAAAATTAATTAAGTTAATTATTTGAAATAAATAATATTATCTTTCCTAAAATATATGTAATCATGTGTATTAGCTAGATTATCATTTGATAAAATACACATTCAACTACTAAAAAATTATCTTGAAAGAAAAAATATAAAAACAAAGTAGATTAAGATTTTATATTTATAATCAAAATAAAAATTAAACTAACTCTTATATTAACGATAGAAGTAATAATACAATAAAATAACAAAGAAGCATACATATAAATTAAAATTAAACCAGGCATGATGGGGAAATTACCCTTCGCCAAGATAAAGAAAATGTTGAATTTTCCGAGTAAGCACAAACATTAAGAGATTTATTGCTCACTTGAGAAAAATAAATCAGTTACAAAGAATACAATGGATGATGCAAATAAAGCAAAGGGCACAATAAGCCCAGCCTATATATACTACAACATAATCAATTACAAAACTAAAGATACAAAAGAATTTCCACAATAATCGGCAGCATCCAACTGTATGAATGGATATGTATGCTGAAATATTCCTCTTCAAATATTATCAGATTTCAGAATATGTCGCTTACTGTGATAATATGCAAAGTCCAGCTTCTAAATCTACCAGTGTGATGGTAAGAAGTTCTTCTGTATCTATACAATCAAAGCTAAGCCTGAGATCCAAATTTTCCCTAGCATTAACCAACATAGTGTCCACCAAACCCCCATTCATTTCCTCGCGTTGCTTTTCTGTTGTTTCCCTTTCTATCAATGCTGATACAGCTTCTACACTGCAAGAGTTATGCAGCTTGAATCCATACAGCAAGCTTTCTGCTGCTTGATTTCTCATCTTGATGTGGAGGATTTCCGCTAGTTCGGCCGAATTGAAGTCGTTAAATGGAAGAACTTGGTCACCCGCCTGCAGAAACCTTCATTTGAAGCGATCACTCGCTTCATTGGTTCACTGTATCCTGCAAAGATAACCACGATTTTTCCAGAGTCCATGACAGACATAATCTCCTCTAAGGCTTCCAATCCATAGTCCTTATCATCTGCCTTCTGCATTGGTATCAATCTATAGGCTTCATCCACAAATAGGATTCCCCCTTCTGCTTCTTTTATCTGTATAAAATTGGGTGATGCATGGTGGTCAGGTTTGATTTCTAAAAGAAGTATGCAATTAAGGATTTCAAAGCCAGTACCATACCTTCCTCCTGGTCTTTGGACCGGTATGACCAACAAACTCTCCAACCAAATCAGTTCGTTGTACCTCAGTCACTTTATCAGTTGGTAGAATTCCGACCATATGGAGTAATTTACCAAGGATCCGAGCTACCATTGTTTTACCTATTGAATATAACAATCAACTTCAATGACTAGAGGAAACAGTACAAAGAAAATGAAATATAACCGAGTAAGTGCACAATGAGAAGGCAGCCAAGATTGATACAGCATTATTTCCATTATATATACGGTTAGATCATTGAAGAATGAAATCAATCTAAAATGTCATGCACTCACATGCACTGAAATCAATCACCAACAGTTAAAAAAACAATTAAAAAGAGAAGTACTAGGTTGTCGAGCTGTTTTTAGCTTCCAAACATGGAATTGATGAGAAAGGGCTACAATGGCATAATATCATGGGCTAAAAGAGAAAACAAGGATATATATAACTTCTGAGTAAGATATCTTTCCAACACAGGTTACATGTGAAAAAGTACATCTCAGAAAAATCTATAATGAATAACCTGTTCCAGGATTTCCAAGGAAGGCCATATGTGGGGGTCTTCTGGGGCCAACTTGCAGACCAAGCGCTCTACGTCTCTCATCCAAAAGCATCCCCTTTGCCCACTTTCTCAATTGTACTTTTAAATCATGTAGCCCCACAACATTTGCAATTTCATTTTCAAGCTCATCCATTTTAACTTTGGATTCACCGCATGCTTCAATAGCCCGTCTCCTTCTCTGTTCTTCAAGATGCTGCTGTAAAAGTCCCCTAAGTTTCTTACTTTCAGGGCCTTGAGAAAGGTGATTTAAAGGAGTCATCCCCTCCTGCAATTCATAGCTTTGAGAATCAATCAAAACCTTTCAAAAAGATGAAAATATAACTTTGAAACATCAATGCACATTTACTACATTGTCCTTGCACTGCAATCAGCATTGTACTCAAGCAAGGTTTTCACAGTTAAGCACTCTTCAGCCCGTAGAGAGTACCAGACGGCAAGATGTAGAGGCGTCATACCGTTCTGCAAGAGCACACACAGGGGGAAAAAAAGAGTCAGATAGAACATTTAAACAATTCATTTATTGCTTTTGACCTGGAGCAGGGTTAAGCTTTGCACAGAATTCCAAGAAAAAAGGAACAGAAGAAAGACGAAAAAAGGATATGGCAGCAGGCAAGCAGCTCAAAACCATGGCATGGCCTGGGTGGCTTAGGAATCATGTTTCTACAGTAATATCGTGTGTGCGTGTTTGGGGGGGGGGGTATTAAATAAGAGAGGTGACAAGAAAATTCACATTTGCTTTAGCTTCAATAAAAGCACCATGAGCGAGAAGTAACTTCGTCGCTTCATTGCATCCATTCTTTGCTGCCATGTGCAATGGTGTCTCTCCATACTACAAAAACAATGCAGAAAAACTTCTTAGGAGAACATTCACTTATACTCAAGACCATAAAGCTTGACATTTAAACAAGAAATTTAAGAAAAATTATTATCCGGTTCCTACCATATTCTTGGCCTCCAACTCAACTTTATCAGGTCCTTGCCAATTGAGAAGAAATTTAACTACATCAGTCCTATTGTGGCCAGCAGAAACATGAAGTGGAGTCTGAGCCATCTGCATCAAAGATAGGTTGGATCCTCAGACATGAACTAGGAAGACGACAGGAGTGGACATATGGAATCCAATAAAGTGAAGACCATATAGCCAAGCGATATAGTTCAATCTCACAAGTCAAGCATCGGGCTCTTTAAAATTTTATTACACGAAGATTCATAATTGTAAGTTAAGGAATGATAGACAGTTCAGTGAATAAATTTAAAAAAGCTCCGCACCGGAAACAGCTGACTCAGCTTTGATCAAGATGTCTTGCCCCAAGTGGCTTGCAATCAACATCATCGATGTTGATAGCATATTCAACGCGCAAAGCATTATATTCATCTCACATTTTCCTTTTGATTCTTAAACTTGCTGGCGAATTTTAATAATGCCAACCCTACGCTCAGAAATCATAACCAAGGATTACAAGGTACCGCATCCAAACTGTCATTTCTCAGCTGGACTTTTATGCCGTACCAAGTAGATCTGAATTCATTTGCATAGTAAATCCCCAACCGACACAAAAGCAAGCATTATAGAGGACAAAAAAAGAATCTTTCTAATCCAGAATTCTCATACAACAAAATCAAAGAAAACTTTGGTCCAAAAAGGAAAATGGTGAAATGGTGGAAAAGCAATGAAGAGAAGTAAAATGAGATCTTACAACAGGGTTTCTCTCGTTGAGGAGAGACGGGTTGTCTCGAAGTAGCCTCTGGAAGGCAGCAAGGTCCCCGGAATGAGCGTAGGCATGGATGGTGGCCGGCTTAGCAGATCTTAGCCGTTGATCCTGAGACTTCTGCATCTTGAATGCGAAGGAACAACGGCAGAATTGGGAAATGCAAGAGAGAGAGAAAAACGAGAATGAAAGTCAAAACAAGTTTTGGATTTTCTTATCGGGGTTTGAGTCTTCGGACGCGAGTGTGAGAATATGGAGGAAATTCGAAATCCCCCACGCCCGACTCTTGCGTTCCAAATCTTGTTTACACTGCCCTCTCGGCCTATCATATTCCTTCCATTTCTATATTACTCCTTGCAGAAGCATTTGACGATTATGTCCCCGCCGTCCTTCTTCGTCCACAGATCAAAATAGCTGCTGGCCACAGCTGTAACGCGAGCACTCTTTTTTTGGCCACAGGACAGAGGCATCATTGTTGGCAACCACCCACTTCCTTCCTCTATCGCCATCTTCTCCTAATTTTTTTGGCCCATGTTTTTGGGGCAAAAAACGTTGTCAATATAAAATATTAATGGTCTTAAATATAAAAAACTAATTAATTAATTTGAGTAGATTAAAAAAATCAGTTATCATTACTAATTAAGTTTATTGACTAAAACTATTATTATTAGAAAGACTATTTTAGAAAAAAATAGATAAATATAAGAAATAAAATAGACTGTGGTCTTATATCTAGGATCAAAATAAAAATCAAACAATGTCTTACATTAAAGACTGAAGATAGAAGCATTTTTTTGTTTTGATAAATTTGTCTTCCCATATTCTAATTTTACAAAAGCATTATTTTTGCATATAATTTTTTATAATTATAGATTTGCCAAATGAATACAATAGTAATTGATTATTGACTAATTTTGAGTGGGGTATTTAAACATCGAAATTAAATTATTTAGATTTGAATATTATGCTATGTAATTTACTAATAATATCCTCTTCTAAAAGTTTTTATCCGACAATTTAATGTGTAAAAATAACATACGAAATTTAATAATCACATTACTATTTCTTTGACTGAGATTGATCCAGTGTTTTAAAGGTTAAAAAAAAGGAAAAACTAATTTAGAGGTTCTTATTGTTTGCCCAATTTTAAATCAGGTCCCTATATATATATATATATATCTGTATATATAAAACTAGATCCTTTAACTTTGTACAGTTAGATTTGTTAGACTCTGTAGTTAAGTAAATACTAAGGTTCTGTTTGGTACGCAGGACGAGAGGCTTGGGATTGGGTCAGGGATTGAGTCAAATTGTATTGTTTGGTATGTTGGATTGATTGTAACCTGGACTTAGATAATTTCATATAAATGGGATTGCACAAGCCCACCTCTCCCCCTGGTTTGCATTTTCAATCCTGGGATTGAAAATTGCAGATTTATTATAATTTTTGGACAAGACTACCCTCTAATTTTAACTTAGACTCATCTTTCTCATCATCAATCTCCATTGTCGTTCTCGTTTTTCCTGCCACTCTGCTCTCATCGTTGGTCTAGGTGTTGCTCTCACTGTTGCTCTTGCTATCAAGAAAGTCGCACCGTCTCCAAGCAACCTTTGCTCCTTCCTGTGGCGTAAAAATTTATGACTTCGGTGGGTTTTTGAACTTGGGTATAAGGCCTTGCAAGCCATTTTTTAATTATTTCTTTGCTACTATGAGTTCAATGTTAGTTGATTTTTTAGCAATCCATTCACCCACCACAAAACGAACATTTTTCAATTACATTTTTTTCTTCATTGCAAAATCTACATGTAAAATTCTGAACACTACTACATTCAATAGAATATTTTTTTTCAAGTATTATACTCAATTACTTCTAGTAATTCATCTGTTGCCATGGTGATATGCAGATTCTGGGAAACTCTCCGTCACCATCAGTGTCAAAAGGAATTTCGAATATGTAGAGCATGGTTTTGGGGTCTAAATATATGAAAGCAGTGCAAGAGCTCTTGGATGGAAGACTACTAGCGCCTTTTTTATTTTTTTGATAGTAAAGGTATTATAGTCTTTTCATATTTTATAATTGAGTATTAAATGAAATTAATCTATCATTCCTTTTAAATATTACACCATACCAATTACCAAATATGATTATAAAGTTTCATTCTCACTTCCACTCCCAGTGACAATCCCAATCCCATTCCTAATCCCAGTCCGCCAAAATTCAGTTCTGCCTGCCAAATAGGGCCTAACAGTGTTAAAACTGTCGTTACCTATCTCCTTCCCCTGTAATCCCAAAAAGTTTCAAAGCAAAACTCTCCTTCCTGATTCGTTGTTTGTTCTTTGTTCATTACTCAATATCTTCGTTCATTCCTCCTTTGTTTTGCTATTGAAGCAATTACAGTGATTATGGCCGCATCTAGCCGCCGGTGGCTACTTCTCGTTTGTCTCATTGAAATTCTGCACTATTTTCGGCAAGCAAAGTGAACTTAGCTCGAACTCCGATCATCCTCCATCCCTGTTGGACAAGCATTCATTGGCCACGACGAGTTTTTCCAATGAGAAAGTCTTCAACACACTCAG
This sequence comes from Neltuma alba, assembly GCF_004799145.2. Lineage (NCBI taxonomy): Eukaryota > Viridiplantae > Streptophyta > Magnoliopsida > Fabales > Fabaceae > Neltuma > Neltuma alba. The sequence continues at coordinate 8,429 of NW_021633679.1, forward strand.
AGATTGTTTTTCAAAGATGAACAACCTTCTTAGCGACGACCTTAGAAAATGGCTTTGAGCTCCAGGTTTTCAGAGGACACTGGATGAAGTTTAATTGGAGAGAGGAAAATAATTTGCCAGAAAGTCCATTTCTTTGACAAGGAGATCATGATCAAAGGGTAAAATAGCTATATGGAGGAAGTGAATGGGGATTAGATTTTAGATTCATCAAAAGGAGGCAGTGCGAATGCGATATTGTAGATGATCGGGGGATATAAAGTGTTAGAGATTACGTGGGTAGCCGAGCATACACTATAGCACCGTACTGAAAAATTTTCCATGGAAAAATAAAAATATATATAATAAAATTATTTAATGGTAACAATAACACCATCAATGTTTATTTAATAGTCTTTAATTCTAGGGACTAACGGATCCAATGGTGTAAAGTTAAAAGACTCCATAAAAAGGAAAAAAAAAGTTTAGGAATCTAATTCAAAATTAAAATAAATTATAAGGATCTTCGAATTAGTTTTTTCTATTAAAAAAAAAGAGAGAAGCGTTTTGACTAATTTAATGGCTGATTTGGTCACCAAAACATTTTGATAAACACTTTTTTTATATCAAAGGTGATTTTTATTATTGATGAATATTCATATTCTTCCCGCTTCATGTTCTGAAGTGTTCTTCGCCTCAAATCGGTAATTTCCTGTTGAACCTATCTCTATATGGTCTCCTTTTCTTCTTTCACTGTTTGGATTCAGGTGTTTGGGCTTCCCTTGGACTATTCTCTACAGAGGAGGTGGCATGGAAGATTGGTACTAGTTTGTTTGGTTCAGTTATTGAAGTCGATGATTCTTCTTGCAAACGTTTTCACAAACTCTTTGGGTTCTAAAAACTCTCCTAATTTGCCTCATACATGGGAAGCCTCCAGGGACAAGTCTTGTAACTTCAGTTGGAAGCGAACCAAGCTTGTTACTCCATGCAACGATAGACATACCAACTACTCATCGATCAAGAATCTCCTGGTCCACTTATGACCCGTGTTCTAGGAAGGATCATACTTATGACTATGATGTCGAAAAGCTTACATGTCCTAAGCAATCTTCTCCAGCCTTTCATGGAAAGCACGAGTATTTTTCTGCTGGTGGGCATGATCGTGCATTCTCAAAGAAGCCTACCAGGAAAGGAATGTCGGTGTTGGAGATTTGTTGAACGTTAGAGTGGCTTCATATCTACTGGATGAGCATCTTGATTGCAGCCTGCAAGTGTTTATGATACTAAATGGGAGCCTTTAAGTTCAATAGTAGCTACTTAGAGGTTCATCTTACAGAGCTTTTAAGCATCTTGATTGCAGCCTGGCTTGTTGCGGAGCTTCTGCCAAAAAGCTCCGCAAGTGTTTATGACTCTAAATGGAGCCTCTAAGTTCAATAGTAGCTATTTAGGATATGTTTGGAATGTCATTTCGGGCCTAAACGTGCATCCCAAATAAAAAAATTGGAGCTGTAAGATTTAGTAATGTTTGGATTCATGTTTTGGCAACATGATTTCTTAGTTTGAAATGGACTTCTGAATTAAGTTGCTCTAAGTTTATTTTTGGTTGCCAATGCGGTGAATAATACCGTTAGAATCATTAATAAATTAAATTTCTTCATTTTTAATAATTTTATTTTTCATATTTCATTTAAAATGGTCACATTATATACATATAATATTAGATATGTATTACTTAATAAAATTCATGTTCTTTTAAATTATTTTGCATCTAAACTTATTTTTCTATTAATCATTCAAATAAGTTTCAGCTTCTCAAATTGATTTTTCTTACAAAAGTCAATCTAAACACAAACCATTTACGCTATCAAATTGATCTTGTAGTAGTACTACTTTTGGTGATCTTTTACATTTTATCCTCAGCATCATCTTTCAAGCTCTCTGTGTTTCAGTTGATGTGACGGTTTTCTATCATTAGTATCTTCGGGAAGCTCTTCGGATTGCTCTTGGCTTGTGTTGCTGCAAAAGTGGTCGCATCACTGGCTTTCTATGGTCGTAGTATCATCTTTCCAGCTGAAGCGTCTGGCTCTTGTCACTGAGTCATCATCCTTCAGGATTCTCAGGGCCTATATGGTCGTTCAGTGTTCTTGTGTTTGCTTTCTTTTTTTAGTTTTTAGGTGGGCTCCTATGTTTTTATCAGCCTTTGCTATATAAAGGGTTTCATCAGTTTGTGTATCGTTTTACGTAGTTTTAATAAATAATCTTTTTATCAGAAAAAAAAAGAAAACACTAAAGAAAAACCATTCCTTGCAAGGCTTAATGAAGAAGCTCACTGGTAAACCTTAAAAGATCATCATTTTTTGAGGTTTTTTTGGGCATGAAAGTAATATAGAAATTGTGCCAAATTTTTATGTTATTGACCTATGAACTTTTTTAAAGTGTGCTTTCAACGAAAGAACATTGGATATCAAGTTATCAACCATATTAAAAAATATTAAAAAAAGGAAATCTGAAATAGATATTTACATCTAAATAAACGTAATATAAAGTGAAAACTGATTTAACTTTAATCAATTTTTCCGTTGCATAGGGCTAAACGTGTGATACGATGGGTTGACTCAATTGGGCTAAGGGTATGTATTAATAACTCTATTGGTCTAATGGTATATATTAATAACTCTAACATTATTTAATTAAATTTAAGTATTTTTAAGTTTAATTAAAGAACTCATTAACTAATAATGAGGGTTTGATCTAATAAAAAGAGTTAGTTCTTGACAACTTAATAAATAAAAATTCAGAATTTTGCTGAAAGATATGTTCATATTTTAGTATTCAATCGTATTTTGAATAAGATTGCCTTCAGTGATAGCAATTGAGAAGCAAAATTGGCTTTTCTCACTTGAGTCTTGATATTAAAATTCTTAATCTTACCTAAGACCGATAAATTCATTTTCACTCAATTCAATAATAAGTTACAGTAGTATTGCTTATAAATTTTGCTTAAAATTAATCTTTTAGTTCCTCTAGATTTAACTCATTTATAACTTGGTCTCTGAATTGTGACTCAGTACAACTCTATTCATATAATTTTGATCCAATTATAATTCAGTCTTTGAATTTTGACTCACTACAAGTTGAGTCTTATAGTTTTATCATTTTATATCTAATAAAAGTAGGGATTAAATTATATAATAAATAAAACTACAGATATTAAATTGCATCAAATCAAAATTATGAGAATTGAGTTTTACCAAGTCAAAGTATCAAAATTGAATGACTAACAAGTTAAAATTGTAAAAAGAATAAAAAATTAATTTTTTAAATCACTCATTCGCCGTCGGCCAAAAGACAAAAACAAAAGAAATCACTCGTTCACCTAGTTGCCCATAAAACGTCATCGTAGATCTCGAAGCATCACATGTTTGGCCGGAAAAGATCAGACGGGACCATTATGAATCACATATTAAAAATATAAAATAAAATCTATGACGAAATAAAACCAATGCATTCATACTTTACGTAATTATTATTTCCTTTTCTTAATATAAAAACTAACCAAAAATTAAATTTTATTTTAATTAGATTTCAGTCCACTTTATCTTCTAAATTTATGATTTATTTTTTAAAATATTTATATTAATTATGCATATTAAATGGGATTTCATTCAAAGGTAACTATGATTAAAAAATAGTTTAGAAAAATTAACTCATAATTATTACATGTATAACTAACACATCTATTTTTTTTTTATTGCTATATGTTAATGTTTTATTAATATTTAAAATGTTAATGACAAGAAAACACTTCATAAAATTGAGAGATCAAAATAGAAATGTATATGATATCATAAAGTTATATCAAACACGCAAGAGCAAGACAAGATGTGTTTCTTTTTTAAAAAAATCCCAAATTAAATTAGCATAGGATGAATCACAATCCAAACCGGTCGCGTGCTTAACAAATTACAGAAATTGGGTTTGGACTATTATCTCAACACAAACTAGTCGTGTGCCTAACAAATGCTCGAGCAAGGAAGGAAGGCAGAGACAGTGAGGGAACACAGACCCACATCGCCACGTGTCCTTTAATCTTGTAAGGATTGGGTTGCTTCAACGTGTGGTCGTCACAATTCTCTCTCTTCATCGCCACGTTAACGCTTCTCTATCTAATCGATGCTTACTCCTTGATATTTTACTTCCCTCACACAAAATTACAAATTTTTCAGAACGGCAACATTATAAATGCCTTGCCAATCTAATTTTCCAAGAATTTCGCTTTTGCTTTTGTGTTTCTCTGACAGCCATGGCCACTCTCGTAAAGCTACGATTGGCCCCAGAAAGCTTTAACCACCTCTACTTCAGTGACCCCCACCGTAGGACGTCCTCGCTCAGGCCGGGTTCTTGCCGTGATGGGCTTTCTTTGAAACCGTGCAAGGCCTTTAGGACTGAGGATGGAGGGGATTTGAAGGAGAAAGGCACCGGAATTTGAAGAAACATGAGGTGAAATTGAAAAGGGAAAATGGGTTTTGGAGTTCTGTAAATTCTATAATGTTAAGTACTTTCAAGTTGGGCTCAAAATCAGAGGACGAATATCGTTTAGCTGTGGCCAAGGTGGAGGAGGTGCTGTCCTCGGTAAGTTTTCGCTGGTTTTCTTTTTAGATTAAACTAATAGCATGTTTTTGTTTTTGCTTTCCTTTTGAATTCAGGTCAACTTCATTTTTAATTGTAACAAGTGAGTCTAAAAAGGTATTAAAATATACTGAGTTTGTTGTTTCCAAGGCTAACTCTTGCACCCATCGTGCTAAAGCCACTGAATAGTCTTGCTACGTAGGCACCTTAGTTTACTCTTTTTTCCTGGCGGTGTTCACTGAGCTGTTTTCCATTTAATTAAAGTACTTCCTCTTTGACTTTTGTGTCCTCTGTTGCCAAATACTAGATTGCTGTTCAAATTGGAAGATATATTGTGACTATGATGAGCACTGGGGTCATTCTTGCCATTGGATTTCAGATGTCAGGTTAGCTCCCATGTACATAAACTTATCTCGCATGTATTAATATATGTACGTAGGTATATGCTGTGTAGGTCCATGGGGGTGTGCGTGTGTGTGTAATATAAAATCTATAGGAAGTTGCACCATTTATTAGCTATAAACCAGTGCAGCTCCGCCTGGACTCTGCAAAGCAATGATCCACATAACTTATTGCATTTTGCCTACACAAATGTGAATTGAAAATTAAAATCTATCTATTCCTGTATACATCTCCGCGTAATATCAAATGAAAATTTTGTGAAGGTGGAGACAGTCAGTTAGATGCTCTGATATGGTATAGCTGGCTTGGAGGAGTTATCATTGGGACAATGATAGGTGCTAATATGGTATTGGAAGAACATTGTCGTGCTGGTCCACGTAATGTTGTCATAACTGGGAGGTACACTTGCTTTCTCCCATCACTGTTTCATCTCCACCATGAATATCTTCATCTGTGAATCCTTGCTCCTATAGTTTTCTTCTTTCATTTCCGTGTTATGTTTCAACCTTTGGAAGTCGCTTTGAGGATTTCAAAAGTTATGTACTTATGTTCTCATAATATGGTTTGTCGAGTCTTATAAATGGATTGGTTTGTACAGTACAAGAGGACTGGGTAAGGCTCTGGCTCGAGAATTCCTTCTCTCAGGAGATCGTGTGGTCATTACCTCTCGCAGGTGGTATTTTGGATTATGATAACTGTTTGGTTCAATAGAGAATGAAATGCATAGTATTTGATGCCTTTCATATGCATATTATTCACATAACTGTTTCTACTCTCACATTTTTGTGAAGGCAGTCCTGAGTCTGTGCAAGCAACCATCAAAGAGCTCGAGGAAAACCTGAAAGAGGGAATTTCAAATGCAGTTGGCTCATCTCTAACAAAGCTTTCTCATGCGAAAGTGATAGGCATAGCTTGTGATGTTTGTGAACCTGGTGATGTGCAGAGATTGGGCAATTTCACAGTCAATGAGCTTGGCCATATTGACATTTGGGTAAGTATGGATGTGATTCTAGATATGGCCTAGAGTTGAAATAATTGCGGACATTCCTGGTATCTGCGACACTTGATTCTTGTTACTAATCCTATGTTTTCAGCATAGCAATTCATGTTGGATTAGTTAATCCTATGGACTGTCGGAAGTCTCTTATATGAGTTTTTAACTTGGCATCAATAGTTGATATTCGAAATGATGCAACATTGATGTCACATGTCTTGAAGGGAAGGGTGATGCCTATTTTCTGTGCTAACAATTTTGTTATCTCTTTTCTGACAATATGGGTTTTCTCTCTTGATGAAGATGCCAGAATATTACAGTATTCTATGTATTGTAGAGAGCACTTTCTATGTTTCTGCTTCTCATGCCTTAACCCTGTTCCTTCCATTCAAACTCTGAAACAGATAAACAATGCTGGCACAAATAAAGGATTCAGACCACTGCTTCAATTCAGTGATGAAGATATCAGACAGGTACACGTTAATGAGTTGTTTTTTTGGTCTGTTTTGTTAAATTTTTATTTGCTTAATAGAAATTCAGTCTTTCAGCTATTATAAGTTTTAGCCACTCTTTTCATCTTCACTTTTGTTCGTTTCTGGTTATCTGTAGATTGTCTCAACAAATCTGGTTGGATCAATAATTTGCACTCGAGAAGCTATGCGTGTAATGAGGGACCAGGAAAAGGGAGGCCACATATTTAACATGGATGGTGCAGGTTCTGGAGGTTCCAGCACACCCCTGACGGCTGTGTGAGTAGTTCTCTGGTGAAGTTATTTTTAGATAACTTTATATATTCATGGAAATGTATGTTCATCAAGAATCATGATTATTTCAAATGATGCTTATGAGACTATTTTTTTTCCTTCTTCTGACGTCTAGATATGGTTCTACAAAGTGTGGCCTCCGGCAGCTTCAAGGATCACTGTTGAAGGAATGCAAGCGATCCAAAGTAGGAGTCCACACAGCATCTCCAGGCATGGTTCTTACAGATCTTCTTCTAAGGTACATCTTCATAATGAATCTTCTCCTGTTCTCTGAGCTTGACATCATCCTAAATTTTTGGTTTAGGAATTTCTGCTGATTTCCCCTCTCAGTTTATACTAATAAGGCAATGGAAACTTTACCTTTCCTGAAAAATTAGTAACTTGCTTGAGTTGAAAGCCAGTACAATGATGAAGATATGATTATTGTTTGTTAAAACCATTTTGTGACTTGTGTACAGTGGCTCAACCGTACAAAACAAACAAATGTTCAACATTATCTGTGAGCTCCCCGAAACTGTTGCTCGAAGTTTAGTTACACGAATGCGAGTGGTCAAGGGAACAGGAAAAGCCATAAATTACTTGACCCCTCCCAGAATATTGCTTGCTTTGGTCACTGCATGGTTACGAAGAGGTCGCTGGTTTGATGATCAGGCAAGTCACACTGGTCATAATGTTCATAGCTTGTTTACTTAAACTGTGTTATCGGTTTGATTCCCTATAGTCATTTATTGATCTCTTGACTATTCAAAAGTCCAAGATATCAAGTGAAAGCCCATGAATTGTTAAAACCCTGTGTATTTCAGGGTAGAGCATTGTATGCAGCTGAGGCAGATCGGCTTCGTAACTGGGCTGAAAACAGAGCCCGGTTTTCCTTCACTGATGCAATGGAAATGTACACAGAGAATACCTGGATATCAGTCTTCTCACTTTCAGTTGTTTGTGCCTTCATAATACTTTCTAGCACAGGCAGTAACATGCCTGGCACTTGACGTCTTGGGTGAATTCTAAAAGGCTTGTTTGCTGTTAGTGAAGAGGCAAATTGATGCCAAGAATCATGAAGAAGATAACAACATAGATGCACACCAAATAGCAGGTGGATATTTTTTCCCCCACCATATCAACGTTCTTAAGCCCTGACCTTTGGCTTCCCAAGCACCAGTCTCAACTGTGAAATCTTAAGTTGTGTATAGACTGCACATTAAATTAAGCTTTCTCCAGTCATATAGGATGTATTTCATTCATTATATTGTAATGGATTCTCATGTTCTCAATCCAATTCATGTATTGATTTATAAATGAAGCATAATTTTGTAGTCTAAAGTTTATCCGGATTCCAATCAATCCTATTGGTGCAATTTTAGTTGACTATGCTGCCTTTGACATTATCCTCAAGCTACGAAGGAAAAGAACAGGGTTGTTTCCAGCTGGAGAATTGGAGAGAAATAAGTTAAACCATCTACCATGTTTGAAATTGGAGAGAGGAAACCCCCTAATTTCCTCCTACTTTTCCCTCTATCCAAACATAGCCTTAAGGTTGTATTCTGTTCTGCTCTCCAGGTAGATGATGCATGTGAACATCATGATTGAATTACCCTGAATGTATTTTGTTCTTCTTATACTTCTTTATTTTAGGTCGATTCTATTATCAAGAACGTGTTCTCTGACTTCCATCTCGAATTTCAATGATTAGAACTTAGGTGTGAATCTTAACTAAAGAAACTTATCCATAGTGGGATTGAGGATGGAAGGACTGGAATTTTTACATGATTGAATACCTACTTGGGGAGATAACATGGCAAAATGCCCTTGTTGCTTCTCTTTATGCTCGCACATGTGCCGACAAACTTGCAACAGCTCTAGTTTTGTCAATTGGGTCAGAGAAGGTAGTGTTTGGGCTGGTTCTGTCGTTTGAGCCAGGATGGGACCATTTTGTCCTGTGGATCTCCAAGAGGGCCACTTTGGCCCACCACAGTCCCTTTATCTTGCGACAGGCACCCACCTTGCATGCTATAGTTCATGGCATTCTCATTTGTGCTCATTAATCAGCTTCACGTAAGTTCACTTGTTCATTATTATGGTTAAGTGTCATTTTTAGTTCTAGAAGCATTCGTGAAGAAGCTGTCGGTATTGAGAAATTTTTTTCACAAGTGTTATAAAAAAAAATGGTGACTATTACCATTTTTAATGAAAAGGGTTATATGGCTCCTTTTTACCATTTACAGGGCAACGTTTAGTAAAAATAACCTTTTTTCAAATACGCACAATTTCTTCGCAAATACTTTTAAAGCAGAAATGACCATTAACTCTTATTATTATGGTGACATCTGAATTGTTCAAAATACAGTTTGCAACCCATCTATATATATGTTTTTTAAATCTGAACTCTGAGTAATTTTCCTAATATTCTACTTAACACAATAAAGTTAAAAAAATGGTGGGGTCATGAATAAAAAAGTAGGATTTTGAAGTGGGATGATCCTATAATCACGCCGGGCCAAAGCATCATTGTTGGTTTGGTTGCTTTCCGTTGTCCTTGTCTCTGTCATTTAAGAATATGGGGGACCCTTCCCAGATATTCGATCCTTATGATATTTTTTTCACATATTGGGTCCCAACTAATCTATCAAACTCCCAACTATTTTCCTTGTTTTTACACCCCATACCTATTTCTCACCAATAATGCCCTTTTCACAACACATCCATGTTCTCTATGCTCTAGCTGCTTGCCTTCATGATTACTCACATCATTATATTCCATTTACATAATAATTAAAATGGATCTTGTGTGTGTTTAAATGAAATTCATTTGTTACGAGAGATTGTCCAGTTAATTTAAAATTTATTTAGTTAATTAGGAAATATCAAAATACATCATGAGTTTTTAAATATAAGAATTAGTTGAAGGATTTGTTTTGATTCTAAATATAAAATCCAAATCAACTTTGTCTCACAAATTTAATGTAATTGTTTTCCCAAGAAATCCTATTGATTGCATATATTAAAGAAGGTATAATTTCTAATACAAATGACTACCACTTTGTTTCTATACGTGAGTCACTTATACCCTATTCTTACATATTAAAGAATACATTAAATTGATAAAAATTTTCGCACTTGCCCCTATCAAAGAAAGGTTGTTGGAAAAGAAAAATGTTTTACATTCTCTCTTACTATTATTATGTTCAACAGGGGGATAGAAATAGAGTGGTAAAGAGAATATTGTACCAAAAACAACACATATTTATTATAAATAATTAATTAACTAATTTTTTAATATTTATAAATTAGTTATCTAACTTCAACATTTAGAATATAAGGGAGTGATGAATACTCTCCCTTCCTTGTGATGAGAAATTTGATGCTTTCAATAATTAATAAATATTTTCCCCTCTCCCATGTACTCATCATATTTAATAAGGGGGTAGTATGAGAGTAGAAATTAGTATGATGGAAACTTAGTATAATTAATAAGGACAACATTAAAAATAACTTGAATTTTATAATAGTTTAATGTCTTTGATTGTTTTTAATTGTTTATATGATATATGTAAATTAGTCAGAAGTGAATTATATAAAAGATTAGAAAGTATCTTTTAAAAGAATTAATGATATAAATAAAGATTCTTATATTATAATAAACCGTATGAAAAAGCGTTGCAGGTACTATATCCAGTCTCAAACATAAGTACTAGTTTGTATAAACTAGTTCTTATATCTAAAACACGAGCTAACATGGAGAGATAATTGGACTGAAAAAAAAAAAAACTGTTTTCTGTTTGTATGGGTCCGCGTAAGGCTGAGAGAGGAAACTAGAAAGGATTTTGGCTGAGATTCCAGAGGGAAAATTGAAGTTCTTTATTCTTATAACAAGTTAACAACCAAACAGAAGACAACGAACTGCGAGAAAAACGACAGAGAAGCAAAGCAAGAATAAAGATTCTGTGATTAAAATCCTTAATTTCATATTTTAGGGTTAACATGTTTCGGATCTAAACAGACGGATGTCTTGTCAGGGTAGGGTGGAATCATCAATTTACAAGCAAAAGTTCAAATTATAATAATGCCAATCCCATGTGATGAGTGAGGCTATTTGTTTATTAAACTCATGGATTATCTTCTTCTTCTTTTTTTTTCCTTTCAAAAAAAGTGAAAATAGCTTTGTGAATAAGTTTCCTCTTTATAAGGACATATCCATAGTCTTATTTTTGGTCGGCCACATCTACTAGTCTTTGATGTTTTAAGAGTTTTTTTTACCTATCTATTAGTTTTAAACTCCAAAATATAATGATTTTTTCATTCTCAAGCTGGATAAACCAAAGATATTATTAAAGTGTTTCTAAGAGTTTTTAACATTCAACTAATTTTTTAAGAAAAATTATGAAAAAAAGCTCTCATAAAAATTTTATTGATGAGAAGAATCTAAATCAAGATATGTAAACTGTGTACACAAATTTACAAAAACACCAATACCTTCTATGTATAAAGATTTATCATATTTTCCTTACCACTGAAATAAAGAAGATTTTTTTTTTTCATTTTCACCTTTTACCTTAAAAAATGATAAAATTATTATTTTTTTTTTAAAAAGGACATGAGTGGGTAACTTTACCAACTGTTCTATCACTAGCAACAAAGTAGAAAAGTTGAAGGAAAAAAAATAAAGTTTCAACTTTTCAACTCGTGGGCTGTCCTCGATTCAAATTTGTGCAATTACCAAGACATGGATACTCATTCAACCAATAGGAACTGGGTCTAGCGAAAGGATTAATCCTTACAATATGACGAACTAATATTCGAATCTCCGTTAGGAGATGTGCCCACATTTAGTGCCCAACGTATCTCGAATAGGATTGCTTCTAATAGGAGGATATCTATGCTTTAGCAAAAAAAAAATCAAATCCTACTTAAAATTAAATTAAATTAATTTTTTAAAAAAATCATACTTTATCTCAGAGTTAATAAAAAATTTAATTGATCTAAATATATATTCATTTTGTCTCTCATATTTATATATTTTGTCCTTAACTCTTGTTTATTCCTCAAATTAGTAATTTACCTTTTAATTAATTAAAGACTTGATGTAGTATTATTTACAAGTTTTAAATTAAATAGTGCCTCTCATGACACGTTGATTCTTAATGTGACCCAACACAGTTTTAGAGTCGTCATATCCTCCCTTACCCTCAATGGCATTAATGGTACCCACGGCATCAGCGAGGTGTCGTTCAAAGCATCTTCAACTGGTCATCTTCTTCGACCAGAATGAGAAGGTATGGATTAAGCAGCTCGCTCAAAGAACCAAAGTGAAAAACGGGAGGTGGACTCACAAAGTTGGACGCGCCTTCCCTATTGCCCAAAGTCGGTTGTTTCCCATTATCAGACAGAGAAGTAAGCTTAGCAGAAATCTCTTAAGATAAAGTTCAACTTTAGCAATGGAGGATTTAAGATCAGAAATATCCTGAGAATGCTTATCTAGCTATGTAGGACAGAGTCAATAACAGCTTGTTGCAGGTTTAAGCGCTGCTCAATATCACCGAAGCGTTCAGTGGATCGTGTCTCCAGCATAACAGACCGAAAGGCAGCTCTGATACCTTTGATATCAAAGTTAGCGTCACCATCGTTAATTATCTTGATTGACACTGGGAGCACCCATAATGTGATCAACACTATCATGGCCAAGAGGCTCAATCTGAAGGTTACTGAGAGGCCAGAAATCATTTCTCTCCTATAACTAACTCATAAAAGGCAATATACGCTATCCAAAAGCCAATTATAGAAAACCCCCTGTGCGTATTATTTATTGTACTGCATATATATTATTTACCATATATCACTACAACTCAGCATACTGGGTTGGTGACAGCTCAAGTTAAAACACAAATTCAAGTGTAGTTGAGAAAAAACATGAATGATGAACACTTGTAGGGCCACAAAAAATTCTTTAGGAGTCAGCAACTCCTAGGTATCATAGACTGCCTATGACCTAAACCTTGCAACTGTATAAGTTAACCATTGTGCCTAAATTCAAACAACTTTAGTTCCATATTTGCACTAAAATGACCCAGCTTCCTCAACCATTAAGTACCCAGGATAGCATCATATCCACCTATCTTCATGACTAAAAATCATCACTGAAATGGTGGCCACTTATTTCCCAAGACAAAGCAGAACAATGCTTAGTGACACTAACCTTGTGTGAATCAACAACTATTAGATAAATTTGTTGTAGTGTTTGATGAACCAAAGCAGTTACCCCCTTCTCAACCTTTGACCATGTCATTCCTCTTAAAGATGACAAATCAATCAACTACAAATCCTATCGACATGGGCCTCTCCAAAGGTTGAAATTGAGAATCAAGTGCAGCAAATGCTGGATAATGGAATAATTCAGAGAGTTGTAGCTCTTTTGCTACTTCGGTGGTACTCGTGCGTAGAAGAAAGATGGCATATGGAGATTTTGTGTGGATTATCCATGATTGAATAATGCTAGTGACAAGAATAAATTTCCCATTCCGACTTCGGCCTTCCGAACGCTCCTTCTACTTTCCAAGGGCTAATGAATTATGTTTTTAAAGCATATCTACAAGAGTTTATATTAGTCTTTTTTGATGATATTTGGTATATATATAGCAAGGATTGGTTATCCCATTTACAACATCTGGAGATTACTCTAACAATGTTGCTGCAACAACAACTTTTTGCCAAGCCTCTAAGTGTACTTTTGCAGCTAGACAGATTGATTACTTAGGTTATATCATCTCTAAGCAAGAAGTTCAAGCAGACCCTAGGTAATCGAATGCCATCTCTTCTTGACCAGTACCTACCTAGTGCGTGAATTACAAGGATTACAGGCTATATAGCGCTATGACCAAGCCCTTGACTAAGTTGTTGAAGAAAGACAAGCGGTTTGTGTGGACCCTTGAAGTGATTCAACTGTTCAAGTGCTTAAACAAGCCATGGTTTCTCCACTAGTCCTTGCTCTTCCCAACTTTAATGACACAATCATTATCAAAACCGATGCCTCTGGTTATCGCATAAGGGCGGTCTTATCTCAAAATGGTCATCTATTGGCTTTTGTCAATAAAGCTCTTGCTCCTAGAGGAGGAAGTCACTATCTGCCTATGAAAGGGAGCTCTGGCTATTGTGGTTGTGTGAAACAATGACGTTCATATATGTGGGGAGGCAAATTCATCATCAAAACAGATCACTTACCACTCAAGCACCTTTTGGAGCAAAAAATTCTCAATCATAAGCAATTAAGTAGCTACACAAGATGTGGGCCTGAAATATGACATAGTATGGGTAGTGAAAACATTGCTGCTGATGCTTTATTAAGAAGGGCAGAAGTGTTATTGCTACTCTTCCATGTCGGTTTCACCCCTTTATGATAGAGTGTGAAATTCATGGTTAATTGATGATAACTTGCAAAACCTGGCTCTGATGCCATTGATAGTAGTAAGAGAGAATAGAGGCAAATTCATTCAACAAACCAAAAATGATCGAGGTACAGGGCTATATTTCCCAACCCCCTAGCCATGTCATCCTAAAATCATCTCTCTCCTGTAACTAACTCGTAAAAAGGAATATACACTATCTAAAAGCCAATTACAAAAAACTCCTTGTGCATATTATTTACTGTACTGTATATATATCATTTACCATATATCATCTCATGATTGTATTATTATGCGCGTGTGTTTTTATTTTATAAAAGATCAATTATATAAAATGAAAAAAATTATACAAGTAACATGGATAGCAAAGAGCTGGGAAGTAGGGAACTAAGAAGATATCAATTTTGTAAAAAAAGGTGACTAGAAAAAATTTTGAAACAACATGTAAACTTTTTTTTTTTAAATGCCACTTAAATCAGAACGAGCAAATAGATTATTATGCAAATTTATGACTAAAAATGCAGAGAATGGCTGAGCTAACAACAACAAGAGATGCAGAAAAGAACCCTTTTTATAAGTTTCATTGTATTTATGTAATAAACTGAATGTATATATATAGTATGGTACATTTTGGGCTGGAGAAGATGCATGCACGATACGCCGGGATTAAAATTTGAAATAATAAAAGTCAAACTTTTTTTTTAAATTTTTGGTCAAATGAGAAAAGTCAAGTTTTCATTCTCATCATGCCTTTGCCTCACTATCGTCAACGGTTCCCCCCCTCCCCAAAAAAAAAAAACATCATCAACGGATAGAACTCAACGCCTTTTTTCCCCCCCTTTTAAATACAGTCATTATTATTTTTCCTCGGAAAATATGGGCTTTGCTTTTGTGCAATCGGAATCATTGACGTGAATAAATGCCTCCTCCTCCTCCTCCTCTTCTTCTTTTTTCCTTCTTCAATAAGTCGACACCATTATTCTCAACCTCAACTTGTATATATACTTTTTCGCCATCCCCACGCGCGCTCATTACTTTCAGACAAATAAACCAAAATAAAAAAGAAAATTAATGATTGATTTTATATATGCAAGCCAGATCTGTGTTAGTTTACTATTCATATTTATATACAGTCAATTGACTATATATTTAGGGTCACGTTTATGCAGCTTTATGTGCACCATATTAAGGTGGAAAAGATCAAATGGCAGGCCCAAAAAAATTACTTGTGGGGGAAATCTGTGTCTACCATAAATATTAATTTTTTTAAAAAATATAATATGAAAATAAAATGTATTAAAAGAAACAATACAAACGTTAAGTAATATGATATGTTGTTATTATTATTATTGCTTCTTAGAATTTACAATTTTATTTATGGAATTTAAATATACCTTATTATAATTTGCAAGTTTATAAAATTTATTTTTATTTTCAATATGTAAGTGAAAAATTATATTTTTTAAATACACACACAAATATATATATGTGTATGTATATGTTAATATGTATGAGATTTAAAAAAATGTTCAATAAGAGTAAATGTGACTGGGCACAAGTGAAATTTTTATAAGGATGAGAAGTATGAGAAGTAAATCATTAGGGTTTATGTATGGAATTTAATCCCCCTGAAAACCGAAAGGATCAGCTTCTAAGGTATGAAGCCTGGAGAATGATAATGTGAAATATATCGCTTTCTCAGAGATGCTCAAAACGACAGGTCGTGCGCCGCCTTTAATGCCTAAGTTAGATTTTTTTGGCCTCAGTGCTTTAGTTAGAATACAGGATCATCACCTTACGTATGCGTTTTCATATTCCCTGGACTTTCCTTTTTATCTCTAATTCCAAAGCAATAAAGTAGCATCAACATCAACAAGAATCAGAAAAAAAGAAAAGAAAGAAAATCCGATTCCTCTTATGAAAGAAAGACGGGGTAATTTCATGGTGTTTGTTACATTTGAAAATTTCTTTGAATGCAGAATTAGTTTGAAAGTTTAAAATTATAATAATATTATCTTTTACTGTTAAAAATATTAATAGTTAGCATCATAATTTTAACTATAAACATTAGTTTTATTAATATTAAAGGTAATACTACTTCTAATTAAAAACTTTCAAGGTAAATTTGCATATTAACTCAATAAAGATTAGGTTGCCCAATTATAAGTCACTAAATGAAATATTAATTGTTAGGATTGTTATCAAGTGCTTCTTACTTAAGCATGAGATTATATGTTTGATCTATGAGTTCTTTTTGGTTTTAATATTACTCATATTTAAACTTTGATGCAATTTTTCTTTTTGGCTTCACAATATGTAATTCATAATTTCACATAAAGGTAATTTTATTTTATTTTATTTTCAGGTGGATTTTATGACTTTTTTTTTTTAAAAAAAAAAGAGTGGTTAGAAGTGTTTTATAACAGGCATAGCGTAATAATGAAGTTTGCTGAAATAGCTGAATAATCTGCAGTATCTTCTTGCATATTTTCAAGGAATGAAAAACCAATATCTCTTAATTAACCCCCAAAAAAAAAAACTATATCTCAGGGGGAGCTGGCTTTTTCCAATAATAAATTACAAGTGGGCATATATATTTCGAAATATGGATGTGAAAATAAAATATTTTGAGGAAGAACGTCCACGTCATGAAGTGCAGGGGCTCACCTGTTGGCATCCAGCTGGTTTTATTTAATTTGGCTTCTTACTTAGAGTAACAGCCACTGCATTATAAAATGTTTCTTTTTTTTTTTTTTAAATTTTTATAATATATATATAAATAAATATTAAGAACGGATGACCTAATATTTGACTCAATCAAGTTTTACCTCAATCATTAAGGGATTAAACTTACTGGTGACAGCATGAAATTACTAAATAAATGGGATCGCCCAACTAGCTTTCATATTCTGAATCGTCTGATCTCTTTGCTCTCTGACAGTGACCAAGTAGATAAGCCTGCCCTACCTTATTCCACTCATTCATATTCACAATTAAAAAGTTATATTAATAATAATTTATAAATAGTGTGGTTGGTTGTTTCAAATTTTAAAGCTGAAAAATATGTACAGATTAATGTGCTATTATATATTACTCCTCCAATTCTTAATGTAAGACTTAATGAATTAATTTAACTAGATTAATAATATTTATTAAATTAGTTAATATGATATTTTTTTAAATATCCTAACAATCTTCTTTAATTCCTTTCCTCTATTTTCTACTTGATTATTATTGGGGAACATCAATAAAGACTAATTTGCAAAAAAAATAATAAAAATATCAAATAGGTCTTATATATGAGACTAACATTCACTTCCTAATTAACTCCTACGTTAAGAATTGAAGGAGTACTATTTAATTGATTATATTGGCTACATAAATATATATATTCTAAGTTATTAGAAATAATACAAATCTTGACGGTGGTTTTTCCTGATTCATTATTAGCGATGAAAGGACCAAACAAGCAGGATTGCACAACTAACTTCCATACTCCAAGATTTTCTTTATTTGACTTGTGGTTCTGGTTTTTCAATTGGAAAAGCAAATCTGCCCAGGAAACTTCGATTTATTCATATTTACAAGTAATTAATTAACATCTACTTCATATAATAAATAACGAAGGCGACGAGACATGCTACAATCCAGGTATTAAAAAAGTTTGTTTGGAATGGCTTATAAATAATACAAAATAAATATATAAGAAAAATTGCATCTCATCTTATTAAAAGCACTTAAAAAAAACAGGTCTAAAAGAACTAAAAATTATTTGGCTTACTAAAATCTAAGCTATAAAACTCATGTAGAGTTTAAACTACTAGTTACTAAAATCTTAACTTGCTGGTAAAAAAAAAAAAAAAAAGTTACTGAAAAAATCTTAACTGGATGACACAGGCACAGCAGATATAACACACAAAAAAATGAAGGGAAAAGGGAAAAAAAAAAGGAGAATTAACTAAGAAATGCATCTCTTGTATTTTAGGAAACTTTTATTTGTCATATTCTAGACTAGATATCGAGATTTTTTTTTCTTTCCTCCAAATTAACAATTTTGCAATAAATATGATATCAGATAATAATTAAATCCTGATTTAATTTCTATTTTAGTTAGAAAAATTAGTCTAGTGCCATTTATAGTTTGACTAAATATTAATTTTACAGTAAAAATATGGGTACTTTCTTTAACGTATAAGGAATCAACCGTTTGCTGTCATTCCGGTGCAACCAACTTAGTTTACTAATTAATTACGTATCCAATTTCACCAAAAAAACAAAACAGTTAAAAGTTTACTGGTGTCTGTTTTAAAATGATTACTTTTAGCTATTACAAATTTTATTTTGATAAAATTAGGGCGTATTTATTCATCGCGATGGTAAACTTAAAATATCCCTGCAATATTAAGAAATATCATAATAATATTATTCTTTTGCCATCGTATTATTGTTTTAAAGAATGCACTCAATAATCATAAGGTATCATAGGAATGGTTAGATAGACTGATAGGGTAGTGAAAAAAAACACAAATTCATTCCTATAATTTTTTAAAATTTATTTTAAAAATCTTTACTAATTTTTAGAATTTTAGCATATTTCATTTTTTTCCTTTACAGCTTTAAAAAAAAAACAAAGGAGAGGCATTGAGCATGTTCTTCTGTACCAATTTTCTACCATGGCACATGCAGCAAAACAACCTACGCGGACTCGTCTTAATTATATTTTTAATCAAAAGTACTACGAGTATTATATAACATCAAAATAATAATTAATGACTTTCGCTTTCAGAGTTCAACGGTTGAATAGCCAACTGTAATGACAAGATTACTTTTCTAGTTGTCTTCATTATGGTTTGTCTTCTTGTTCACACAGCCCTTTAATTTCGTCTGAGGAATAACAATTTCATAAGTTCTAAAATTTTCCATTTTCACTAACCATTATTAATTCATTACCTCCTCGCTCTCATTAATGCAATAATTCTGCACCACAAGATCATAACATCCTAGTCAAATTACTCTCTGATCCTATATCCTATATATGAGATTCAAATAACTGGCTCACGTATATAAAAAGTCAATTAAAAATAACAAACATATAAAATGTGTATTTTACTTTTTCAAAATACCATTATTTTTGGAGAGAAAAAATTATCATGAGTAGAACAAATGTATGAAAAAATTTATAAATGCGTGATATAATATATAATTAATAGAATAAAAATAAAAAATTTATTTAAAGATTTAAAGATTTTTTTATGTATATCTTATAAATAGGTCATACTTATCTCAAAAAAAAAATGGCAATGGAGTATTTATAAAAATGCTCTCATGTATCCCCTCCTAATTATCAAAATAGTAATCATTTGTAAGTATTATTTGAAGAAACATAATCATTAGATTTAAAAAAAAAAGAAATTGCAAGATTTACTGGTGAATGAGATACCTTCGTACCATTTTTAATATCTAATCCACTTGGTACTTATTTGAAATACCTTAAATAAACACTTATAATTATATTTTATATGAATTGGGATAAAATTTTTCTCACTATTTATCTCATATTTTATTAATCATGATTAAAAACCTATTTATAAGTATTTTCAAACGGCCCCTTAATAGTGCAGTCACTATAAAAAGAAGGGAATCTCACTAGAAGGCAATCGTATGCTTTGGGAATGTTAATTATTCTGTAATTATCCTCCATTATTTATTAATGAAAAATTGTTTAAAATAGAAATACTTGCAGGCCTTTTAAGACTAGTCTGGATCATACTGTTTGCCTTTACCAAGTTTTTTCCTTGAATTAGCATCATGTTCATGATCTGGATGAAATCAAATATTTAACTTTCCATTAAGTGATTTCATTTATTATGTGAGAAATGGAAGACATAATTTTTATGCCACAAGGAGCTCATAAATTAGGAACAATTCCATTTAGTATATCAAAATGTAAATTATATTGCCAACAAAGATTGTTCTGGCTAGTATAAAGAATTCGGAATAGTAATTTCATTTGTTATAAACTTTGACTTCTATGTTAATCTATCAAAATGCAAATTATGTTACTAATAAATATTGAACTTAAAAGGGAGGATGCATCTTATAGCTCACAATAATAGGTTCAAATGTCCATTCTTAATGTGAGAATTTGAATAATTCATAAGCATAAATGAATTTCGGTAATTTTTATGTAAAAACGAGCTCTAGAATTCGAAATAATTCCATTTACTATTAAACTTCATCTTCTGTGCACCAAAATGCAAATTATGCTACTAATAAAGATTAATTCAAACAATAAGAATGCATTTTATAATTCATAATGATGGGTTCAAATCTCCGTTAGCAATGGAAGGACTTGAATAATTCATAAATGCGAGTCCTAGAATCGATTTATAAGTATTTTTAAAATTTGAGCCATACGTAGATTTTGGTAAGTATTTTTTATTTTAGCACCATCTAATTTTATGTCTGTAAAAATTAAATTGTATAATTTTCTAAAATTTGTTAATTATTAAAGTCATTAAATCTCCTTTTAAACTAGAAACAATTTCTGTTCAAAAATTTTTATTGAGTTTTGTTGGAACAAAAGAATTGTTAAAGTAGGTGAGAATTAAAAAAAAGAAGAAGGCATAATTAAAAATAGAAGAAAAATGGTTATTGATAAAAACAGAAGAAAAGGAACCGTCGATACGGACCAATGACCCAACAGACAAACAGAATGAACGAATCCAAAACGACCACTGTAACTGCGTAGGAAACGCGGCTCGCCTCGCGTGGGTCCCACTCACTCGTCTCCGGAAAATTAAAGGGGAAAATATATGCTTGAAAGGTGTGAAACGCTCTCTTTCGTCTGGTGCTCCCTCCCCTCATCTCTCTCTTCACTGTCTCTCCATTTTTTCTCTCCCTCTCTCTCCCAAGGTTTCAACTTCTCATAGGGTGAAATAGACGCAGCTTCAGCCAGTAATCGCGGCCTAAAAGTTTCATTTTTTTTTATTTCGGATTCTTTTTTGGGCAATGTCAGCGACGCCGTCTCCCGGTGCTGCGCCGGCACCCAAGTCGCCGCCGGCTCCGGCGACCAACAATACTTCCCCTCCACCCAGCCCTTCAGCTCCTCCACCGTCCACACCAGCATCACCTCCGCCAGCCACGCCCTCTGCTCCGCCGCCGGCGACTCCTTCATCTCCTCCTCCAGCTCCGGCTACACCTTCTCTGAGCCCTCCTTCTCCTTCCCCTCCATCATCAACCTCACCACCACCAGAATCTTCAGCGTCGCCTCCTCCACCGTCCAGTACCAACAGTCCACCGAGTCCGGCGAGTCACAGCCCGCCGTCTCCTCCATCGAGCTCAAATTCGCCGTCTCCTCCGTCGAGCTCAAATTCGCCTTCGACTCCGAATCGAAGTCCGCCGCCACCGTCTTCGTCGAAGTCGTCGCCGTCTCCACCTTCGTCATCGTCCTCATCGAGTAATATATCAACTGGGGTTGTTGTCGCCATTGCCGTGGGGGCTGTGGCGGTTCTTCTTGTGTTGAGTATTCTCTGCATTTGCTGTAGGAAGAAGAAGAGAAGACGTGATGAGGAATACTATGCGCCGCCGCCGGTACCGCCTCAGGGACCCAAAGGTGAGACCTTTTTTTAAATATGTATGATATATAATATTTAGTGTACATAATTGAATCCATTTTCATCTTGATTCAGTTAGAATTAGGCAGGAATTAGAATTCCTCAGCTGCTGCAATTTCTTTGTAGCACGCGCTTGCGTTCGGTGCTTTCCACTATTTTTAAAAACTGACCTTTGCACTGTTTTTCTCTTGCGGGATCTGATCATACCCACAAAATTAATCTTCAGGGTGCGAGGATCTAAATCGAATCTTTTATCCTTTAATCCATTCGTCGACTTTAACACTTCGATGGGTTCGGATTATCAAACTATCAATTTTCAGGATTAATGTTTCAGTTCGTTCTTTTTCATATACAGCTTACAGCTATATAAAGCGATCTATGTATGTTCGTGTGCGCATTGATTTAGTTGACTTTAGTATCGGATAACAAATCATTGTTATTATGATGAAATGGCTTCTGTTTTTATCCTGCTTTCATTAGGTTTTTGCCTGACATTGTTCTAAGATGACGATGGTGTTTTTGACTAATTTCATACTATTTTTTTCACTATTGCCAGTTGATCCATATGGTGGCCCACAGCGTCAGTGGCAACACAATGCTCCCCCTCCTTCAGATCACGTGGTCTCAGTAATGCCAAAGCCATCGCCTCCACCACCACCAGTTGCATCACGGCCTGCCCACTCACCCGTTTATGCTCCTCCACCGCCACCGCCTGCTTTCATAAGCAGCAGTGGTGGCTCTGGCTCTAACTATTCAGGCAGTGAAAACATTCTTCCACCTCCTTCTCCAGGCTTTGGACTGGGTTTCTCAAAGAGTACATTTACATATGAGGAGCTGGCCCGGGCAACAGATGGCTTCTCTGATGCCAACCTCCTTGGACAAGGTGGATTTGGCTATGTGCACAGAGGCATTCTTCCTAATGGAAAGGAAGTGGCTGTGAAGCAACTTAAGGCTGGAAGTGGGCAGGGGGAGCGTGAATTTCAAGCTGAAGTTGAGATTATTAGTAGGGTTCATCACAAACATCTTGTTTCTTTGGTTGGATACTGCATTACTGGGACACAGAGGTTGCTTGTTTATGAATTTGTTCCCAACAATACATTGGAGTTTCACTTGCACGGTAAACCTCATTTCTTCCTGTGGAAAAACCCTTGCTAAGTTGAAATTGAGCTGCAAGCACTTCTGTTTTGTGGCATAGTGACTTTAGCAGCAGGAGGCATCTGATGGGTGTTTGAACTGCAGGAAAAGGGAGGCCTACCATGGACTGGCCCACAAGACTGAAAATTGCTTTAGGATCAGCAAAAGGATTGGCGTATCTTCATGAGGACTGTATGTGCCATGCACCTGACTTTAAGTTCATCAGCAGAAACTGAATCATCTCAATTTTAA
This sequence comes from Neltuma alba, assembly GCF_004799145.2. NCBI lineage: Eukaryota > Viridiplantae > Streptophyta > Magnoliopsida > Fabales > Fabaceae > Neltuma > Neltuma alba. The sequence continues at coordinate 31,590 of NW_021633679.1, forward strand.
TGTTAATTGCAATACCTGTGTGTACAGGTCATCCTAAGATCATCCACCGTGATATCAAAGCTGCTAACATTCTTCTGGATTTTAAGTTTGAAGCAAAGGTATGCTTGTCATTTTTCTTGTTAGCATCCTAAATTTTATTACTGGTGCTCATGTGTTCTACTGTGGCATGTTGTTTTATACTGGCAGGTGGCAGATTTTGGACTTGCAAAGTTTACGTCTGATATTAATACTCATGTTTCCACTCGAGTGATGGGGACATTTGGGTAAGACTACTTTCTATCTTTCCAAGAACCTCAAAAGTGAAAAAGAGGTGAAAATGCTGCTTGCTTGTACCTGTTATTTGGCATTGTTTCAAGCTCACATTAATTGCTGCTTGCAGTTACCTGGCTCCAGAATATGCTTCTAGTGGGAAACTCACTGACAAATCAGATGTTTTCTCCTTTGGAGTCATGCTTCTGGAATTAATTACTGGACGCCGACCAGTTGATTCAGGGCATACATTTATGGAGGATGGTTTGGTAGACTGGGTAAGCTTGAGTACACCTTCCATTTTCTGGGCCTAAATTTGAAATTGGAATCATAAGCTCTTAGGCAACAAGAAAGGGTTTTCCCCTTTTTTTCTTTTTCTGAGGGCCACAGAGTAGCCTTTAACTGCATCTTTGTCACCGCAGGCAAGGCCTGTGCTCGCTCGTGCTTTAGAAGATGAAAATTTTGACTCCGTGGTTGATCCAAGACTCCAACATGAATATGACCCCAATGAGATGGCTCGTATGGTGGCATGTGCTGCAGCTTGCATACGACATTCAGCAAAGCGCAGGCCAAGGATGAGCCAGGTAATTTGACCCAGTTTTTCTTTGGTTTTTTTTGTTCTAATTATTTTTCATGATCCAGTTTTTCTTCCGTTTGTTTGTTCATATTACTGTCTGTTACATTTAAGAATGTTTCTTGTGTATCTAACATGTATGCATCACAGGTTGTTCGTGCTCTGGAAGGAGATGTATCTCTAGCGGACCTTAATGAAGGAATTAAGCCCGGCCATAGCTCTGTCTACAGTTCTCATGGAAGTTCAGATTATGACACAGTTCAATACAAGGAGGACATGAAAAAGTTCAGAAAAATGGCATTTGGTGGAGGAACCAATGAGTATGGTGCCAGTGGCGAGTACAGCGGACCACCTACGAGTGAGTATGGCTTGTATCCTTCTGGTTCAAGCAGTGAAGGCCAGAGTCGCCAGACCACAAGGGAAATGGAGCTGAGAAAGATGAAGAACAGCCAAGGTTTCAGTGGAAGTTCATAGCATCTTGTTCCATCTAACTTGTATAAATCTATATCTTCCTTTTTTACACCTGTCAGTCTCACTTTGGTTGCTTTGACTGACATTCTGAGTGAGTTAACTTCTTTTTTAAAAATTGTATCTATAAGGGTTTTAATTATAAAACAAATAAAAACACCAGTTCCATTCTTTCATTTGTTTTTTTGGCTGCTGTTTATCTGTCATTTTGCTGGTTGTTGGAATTGTGGGTAGGGTTGGTGTTGTTAGCCTGTTGATTTTCAAACTTGTCATATGGAGTAAGTTTCCTAGATCTTGTCATTCTCAACCAAACTGTAACATTATTTCCCTTTTGGTTTATAAGAAAAATAGTGATTTCACCTCTGGCCAGATAAATAGTTGCATCTTCAGTCCTCAAAGGTGACAGAATTTGAAAGTAACTTTGTAGCAGAATTTAGATCTTGCAAATGCTCCAGGTGCATGAATGTTCGATCTCAGGTTCATCCCTGCATGCGACTTTGTCCTCCCCTTGGATGCTAAAATCTAGTAAATGAAGAGGAAGATATGCCTTTTTCATTGGGACAGAGATGCTAGATATTGAGTCACATGCATAGGATCAATCATTGAAAAGGGACGTTTGACGCAGGACAAATGTGCCACCATATTACAGGCACATGCCATTCTGCATAAAGAACTATGTAGTGGACCTCAAGTTGGTGTTGGCGAACGCTAAATTACCAAATGCTTCAAAGCGTATATGACCTGTAAAGTAGGTTGGCATGCACATGGCCATGGCGTGGTCTCACGCCCAATGTAGCTCAACTTCAAATGAATTTTAAATGCTCATAAAGAGTAATAATATACACGCGCACACGCACATATGTATTGTTGCTTGGCACATAAATTCTTCATTGAGAATCGTAGTCCTGCACAAACTGACTGGCTCAGTATGCCCATCATATGGCATATCTATTCATTATTTTATTTTTTTTTAAATCAGAAGAAACGGCGTGAAGTTTCAAACGAAATTGTACTTGTGACCTCCCACTAGTAAGAGTTTTCTTATGCTACTAGAATACAAGGTAATTGGTGATATCTATTCATATTTGGTATTCCCCAACTTGATTGTAGACATCTACGCATTGAAATATAAGGGGGCTAGTCTATTTTGTCCCCTCTCTTATTATGGGTTTTGTATAAAAAGAAAATGAAGGACCAAAAAGCAAAAAAATTGTCTTTTCCTTCGTCTCTTTTCTTTCTTTTTTTTTTTTGATAAGCATAGGAATAATCTTATTAGAGGTAATCTTGTTTGAGGTACCGTGAAACATTAAATGTAAGCACCTCTTTTAATAAGAATTCAAACCTTGATTTATTACGGACTAACCCACATTGTTTTCCTTCTCTTTAAAGTTTTCAAGCATTCAATAAGCATGAGCATTGAGCAGTCATACTTCTGGGCCTGGGAATCCCTTTAATTTTGTTTTTGGTACAAGTCCCTTTCATTGTTTGTTCGTTGCATCCCTTTGAATTTTAAACTTTAAAGGTTCACCTGGATGTACATTTTTCTGACCATGTAGTTCTTTGGGCCTGATAGGTTCATTACGCCCTATGCCCAATACAACTTGGGTTTTCCTCACACACCTACCCGATATTATTCATTCACATTGCTGGCCTCATTCATTATTCATTCATAATTTTTTATGATTAAGAACTCAATCCTTCTTAAGGCAAAGTTGATGTTCAAGTTTTGTGGATAGAAGTCATATTAAGAGAATTGATTCCAGCAAAAATAAACAATACTCAGAATAATTTTTTTAAATTTTTTTCTAATCTTGTAAAAATATCATGACAAAAAATATGGTGATGCAGATGTTAAAACTCGTGACGCCAATCATGAAATATTGTACAGGTAGAGAGAGATATATGTATCTGTGTAGATATATATATATATATATATCTGTGAATTGTGTGAGTGTTTGCAGGATTCACCTTTGATTTTGAGAAGTTTATATTACTCGCACGTAAGAGAAATAGTCTCGTTCACCAAAGCGCCCCGCCGCCCGGGGGGAAGGGTGAGAGAGGAAACAGGGCCTGTTGTTTTTTTTTTGGTCCTGTATTTTTTATTCCCAAAACAATTTTTTAGAATAAGTTTTTAAAAACAAAAAAAACTTTTTTTGGATAATAATTTTAAAAAAACATATAAAATCATACTTGGCAGGTGGTAGTTGTCACTGATAATAACAAGTGACGGATGATAGGTGAGAAGAGAAAAAGACTTCTTTAATTTTACAAAACAAAAAATAAAAAACCACAAAAAAATAAAGTTGTTTTATTCTTTAGTTTTTAAAAACAGATTATTGTTTTTTTGTTTTTTTTAAAACAATTAACTAAAAACAAATGATCAAACAAAATTTTTTATTTTTAAATAAAAAGTTGTTTTCAAAACAAGAAACTAAACAACCTTAGAGCCTGTTTGACTTAGTTTTGGAGGGCAATAAGTTACTTTTTTTCATACAGAAAGACATTTAAAAATTTTGTGGTATTCGAGTTGGTCATAGAGTAATCTAACTTTTGCATAAAAAGCTACAATAAATTATAAGTAAAAATTAGCTACTTATGACTTTTGAAACATAAAGAGAGAAAAAGTTAAGAAATTTAGTATATCATCTAGTTTTTATTATAAGCCTCAAATAACTAATTTGTAAATAATAAAAAATCATTTAAAATTAGTTGAAAGTAATAAATAAGTTAAACATATATTTTTATTTTCAAGTATGCCTATAGAAATCTATTTTTATTTTCAAATATGCCCTTATAATAAATAATAAAAAAATATCATATTAACATAAGCTTATAAATAATTTAAAATTATTATATTATGTAAATTGATAACTTTTTTTACTTTTCATATTTAATGAAATTCTTATTTATTTTGTTAATTTTATAAACTAAAATTACTTATTTAATCATAATTCAAAAAAATTATTTTTACAGACTAATTTTTATAAAATCTAATCTGAATACAGTAATATTCATATTACTGAATTTAACCTTTTCACAATAGATTACTTTTCTAATTACTAATTCAAACGGATTTTATAGTCTTACTTGCTGGGAAAAACAATCAACTGACGTTTCACGATGAATAAAATTTTATGGCAAATCTCATTCTTACTTAACAAATTACTTGACCATCATTGACAACTCTCTTCAGGAGCGTATCAATCTGTATAACAGGAACCAGATTTTCTAATTTATTTCTTTCTTCTATATGGATATCCTTATTATTTGGAGAAAAAAAAAATCCAATCTTTACTGATTGGAGTACGGACAAATTTTCATATTTCTGTGGATTTTGGGTTTGAGCTCAAGAGGGGGCCACAGTTGAAACCCCAATCACGTTATCAAGACGGAAGGAAGCTGAAGATATTGCAGAGACATATCAATCTTTGAAGGGCTAGGCAGAAATGCGATCCCTCAATATCCTTCCTTCATTGCCGTCGCTGCAAAACCTTACCTCGGACCACATTCACCTCTTCAAACCCGTTAGCCCCTTTAATTTCCACCCAAGTTCCAAAGCCCTAACCAACGGTTTTTGCTACAGAGTCCAAAGCTGTGGACTCCATGGCCGGAAGATTAATTGCAATGCTTTTAAGGATTCCGGCGAAGAAACTAAGGTTGTCTTGGACTCCAGTGGCGGCGATGATGGCGGAGGGAGTGGTGGTAACGGCGGTGATGGTGGTGAGGATGGAGAGGTGCAGAAAAAAGATGGGTCTTCGGGACCTTTGCCGGATTGGTTGAATTTCACTTCTGATGATGCAAAGACCGTCTTTGCGGCACTGGCAATCTCGCTTGCGTTTCGGTCGTTTGTGGCCGAGCCTAGGTACATTCCTTCCTTGTCAATGTATCCTACGTTTGATGTTGGAGATCGAATTGTTGCAGAGAAGGTAGTTCAACGCTTCTTCTTTTTCTTCTTCTGTATTTATTTTTTAAGCTTTCTTTAATTTTCATGTGGGTGAGGAGGTTGGTGTTCTTTCTTTCGTAATGTGAAATTTGAGTACATACTTGAAGTAGAACCGTTTTCTTTGAGTGTTAAAGTATTCTGTGTTGTAAGTGTGTATCTGAGACTGCCATTTTGAGTGCTAGGCATATGTGAAGATTTCAATTTCCAGGTCTATCTTTTGTAGTTAAATGTGTTTATAGTTTCACCTCCAGAAGCTTGCATTGCATTCCAGAAGCATTGCATTGCTTTGGAATTTTGACTTTGATATCACCATCCAACGAGCCTTCCCATTATGATACATTGTCATTTAAAAGATGCATCTTCATTGTTTCAGGTTTCATACTATTTTAGAAAGCCTTGCACAAATGACATAGTAATATTTAAAAGCCCACCAATCCTTCAGGAAGTTGGGTACACCGATGATGATGTCTTTATAAAACGAGTGGTTGCAAAAGAAGGCGATATTGTGGAGGTAAGATTTTGATACTCTCATTTCATATGTTCTTTTCCTTTTATCCTTATTAAAGTGGGTCAGAGTTGTAACTATGAACTGTTCCATTTCCTGATAGCAATGGCAAATAAACCAAATCAGGACAGACTAGAAGAAACTCAAAATTCGTATTGCACTTCCAGAAACACTTTTTATTCCACAAAACAAAATTAGAGTTTGTCCAAAATCCGGGAAAATCCCTTCTAAATACTGATATTTCATAATCTGTACAGTAGTCTCAATCCAATATTTAATTTCTTCTAGGGAAAAGAAAGAAAAGATATTATGGTCCCTGCAATTACATTATTATTTGTGCTTTTGTTGTTTGTCTTGCACTATAGATAACTTTCACAGACGCACATGAAAATGTCACAAGTAACAACATAAGGAATTGCAAATCTTGATTTTATTTCAAAACTGTGAATGAACCTGATTGGTATGGGTACATATGTAGAATTGGCGTATTGTTGTTTTACAAATTCAGTCACTAAGGCTCCAAAGTTGCTTTGACTACGGAGCCATGCCTATCTATTGTAGTGAATTGGATGATTGGGTTAAGGGCTGCCCCCCTTCCCCGGTCACTAAGGCTTTCACATCTCTCTTGTTACTCAGTTTTCTCCGTTTGATTTAGTTCTTTGCTCTTTTCAACTAAGAGCAACTTTGTTGTTTCAGGTTCATAAAGGGCGTCTTATAGTTAATGGGGTTGAAAGGAACGAAAAGTTCATCCTCGAACCACCCTCTTATGACATGACGCCTACAGTAAGTACATAAATGCAAGGCTTAATTCTCACGTGGCCGTATTAGATATGAGGGGTCTAGATTACACTATATAATGTTGGCTACAATAGGCAAGCCATTTTAGGCCATGTGGTTTCGCCTTCTTGCAGTTCTTTTGGGCTACTTGAATTTGAGGCATGGCATCAAAGAAAGAAGTGGGGATTTGTAGTTTCATGGGGTTGAGGTGGAGGGGAGGGAATATTTAGTTCAATCCTTCTTGAGAAGATTATACTAAAGGGATAGGATATTAGATTCAGAGCAAGTATCATTTAGTATTAATAATGTCTTGTTTCGCAGCGTGTGCCACAGAATTACGTTTTTGTGATGGGAGACAACCGTAACAACAGCTATGATTCGCATGTGTGGTAGGCGTTTTAGATTCATAATTTTCCAGATTCATCATTTTAATCATCTGGTTTTTGTCCCATTATATTGATGTTGTCATGTCATGAATATGATTTATTCAGGGGCCCCCTGCCAGCCAAGAACATCATAGGCAGATCAATTTTTCGGTATTGGCCACCAAATAGGATTGGCGGCACAGTTCCTGAGGTAAGTTGTCCTGTTGAAAGTGACCAGGGGACTAGCCTAGCTTCTCAATGAAACTTCTTCACCCATCCCAGCAATTTAAGGGATGTTTCTTTGTGAATTGTAAGATAAATTAGCCAATGTTGATTCTGTAAAAGGAATAGGACTTGTACTGGGGCCAATTTTTTTATGGCCCTTCTTGGTTCATGTAATATTTTGATAGACGAAGATTTTTAGGTACAGGCGTTTTATACTAGCAATGATTGCGCATTCCTTCTCTTGAATGATCATGTTCAATACCTGTTGACCCCCAAGAGCATTTTTCAGCTCTATCTACAAAGTAAAGCGGAACTCCTGAGTTTTTCAAGATAGCAGAACACAGTAGGTTGCAGATTTGACAATAATTTTGTAAACACCGAGGGATGTATTTGGGGTAATTGCGTTAAAAAACTTGGACTCTTGACTTTGGGGCATGCTTTAACCATGCATGGAAGAGCGTTCTACTTAGAAAAAATGACAGAAAAATAATTATTGAATTTAAAAAAAAACAAATAAGTTTTGTTCAATTACTTTTGTAATGATCTTGACTATACTTGTAATAATTTTTACTATTTAAAATCTGTCAAAATTATTTATTTATCATATTGAAATTCCTGTCATTTTCCCTTTTATTTAAAGTCCCTCATCCTGAGGTTCTTAAAACAACTTTCAAATGGAAACACAAGCATCCTTTGCTCCATCAGCTTTCGAGCGGGAAAAAACACGGTAGAATCCTTCTATCATGTCACTTTGGTCTTGTTATAAGTAACTTGTGGAAAGTTTTTTTTTATTCTAAATATAAGTTACTTGTAGGAAATTGAATGTTTATTTTTTAATTTTATCTTTATTTAATTTTCTTGCGACAGAGAGGAAGGAAAAGAAAAGATAAATAACTAAATATAGAGAGGAAAAACTTTTATAAATATAAATTAAAATTTATTTATCAATTCAATATATGTTTTTGATATATGAGAACAAGTGGCTTAACTAGAGTGGGACAATAGAGGAAGCAGATCAAGGGTCTCACTCTAATGTATGATGACAGAGCTGGGAACATGATGAAAAAGAATGTCAAACAAAAAAATATTAACTGATATAATATTTATACTCCTCCGGTCCTAATTATAAGACCCAATTGACTTATTTGAGGAGATTAAGGAAGTAAGTTAAGTTGGTTATTTATAATAAATAAGTGTTGTCATTCCTAAAATTGCTAATTAAGTATATTGGCTAAAACTATTATTATTAGAAGGATTATCTTAGAAAAAAATGCATAAATATAAGAGACAAAATGGATTGGGGTCTTATAATTAGGACCAAATAAAAAGTCAAATGGGATCTTATAATAAGGACCGGAGGAGTATATCCATTGGCCATATCCAAAACACACACACAAATGAAGCAAACAAGAACAAAAACACGTCTAGAAACATTATTGATTCTATAATTAATTACACAACGCAGCAATGTCGCTAGAAATAGCAGCTTAGATAACAGGTTGGCAAAAAGCAGCTCAAATAACAGGAAGGACAGCTTATTCCAGGGTGGAGTAGATGGGTGAGTGAAGGACTAATTATCACCTTCAAGATTTTATCCATCCCATTCCCCGTTGAAAAGCGATGCTACTAAAGCTTCACAAGTCTAAACCATTTCCTAGTAAAATTTTTTCTCATTTCCTGCCTAGCACTACCAGGTTGCAGCAAGACCATCATCATCAGTTGTATGTACAAGCATTCTCTTTAGGTTTTATGGGTTTGTTGCTGTGGGGAGTGATAGTAAACAAACAAGTAACATGCTTTCGATGTTTTGACCTCACCAACTTCCCCACAACATTACCTCGTGACTTAACTTCGAAATCTAGCTTCACTGGGACTCCATTGTCAATTGAACCAGCCAAGCTTGCTCCAGCACCATATAAAGGAACCCTGCTTCTCTGGAGACTGACATGCACAGTCTTGTGGGTTTTTCTTCCCTGATAGGAATTCTTCAACTGCAGCAAAATGTATATGAACATTGAATTAAAGAATGGTGGCAATCAATATGCAAAAGTTCTCTGCGGTTTGCATTTGCTGTGGAGCCAATCTTTATAAATTAAAAAAGTTATGGTCACTTTTAAAAATCTTACATCACCAGTTGCAACTGCAATCTCAGAATACATGAGATTCACTGACTTGGAGCTTACGTGAATCCCAAAAAATGTTGCCGGGTTATATACGGTCATTTTCACAGAGCAGTTCGTTGTCAGCATCTTGGTTGGAACTCCTGTGGGATCTGATCCTTCTCCCAAGTAGAAGCTATGTACTGTCAAACTCTGGAAGAAGTGAATCATTGCCATTAGATTAACCAAGTATTTCTTTATGTACAAGAACAGAGAAAAAGAATTCAAACATTGAGATGTGATAGATAGGAATTGGAACTACAGTAGACATTTTTAAAGTTTGTCTGCAAATGCCATTCCTAGTACTGTGCTTGTTTTGAACTCTATCAAAGCTTATATATTGTCCCAGTACACAAACAAAATCCCTCACTCCTCATCTTTGCAACCTCAGACAGAATAATAATAAAAAAATAAATATAAAATTATCCAAGTTTCTCACTATTCACATGTTCACTCTCAGCACATGAAATTATCACTCACATGCAAGCGGAGATTATCAATTAAATTTATAGAGTGATCCTTTCTCACTCCACATGAGGGCATGAATCAAATTTCCCTTTTTTTATATGCCAGCGCTGAGTATAAGGGAGTCATGAGGCCCCCTCAACTATCAACAAAAGAATATTCTCCTGAACAACATAAGCAGTGGCCATATAATACTAATGAAAGGAATTGCCCCTCTGATTCACATAATCAAAAAATTATAATATCCCAATTGGATAAGAGTTGGCAAAGCAAGCGTCAACAATCCCCGTACCTTGACACCGAACTGAGGTTTGTAAGACCTACTAACTCCCCAGATGATGAGACAGAACACAGTGAAGATCACAACAAACCCTAGCACAGCAAGTGAAGCTTGAGTCCTTCTCAACGATCCAACATTGTCACGATAATAACCATCATAGTCCCCTTCTTCTTCGATCACTTTACATTCAGGCCACCCTTTGTCGTCCCCTTTCCGATTCGATTTCTTTCCCCAGGCAGAATTGTAATTACCCGAAATCCTACTGGCAGAGGAGGCCCGAGAATGGTGACCGTAAGACTGGTGCAAAGGGGACTCCGTGGGACTGTTGTAAGCAGGAGTGGCTTGCATTGAGCAAGATTTGTCGCCATCGTGAGAATCCCTAGAGGGACTTTGCACATAGTAAGCAGGTCGCTTGGGAGATCTCGGAGATGATGGATCGAAACTAGTGACATCGGAATCAGACTTGGCGTGCATCGTGTAAGTCCCGAATTGAATCAAATCAGAAGTATTCCATTCAATGCTTTAAAATTGCAATGGCTGAGTAATTTAATTCTCCCAAAATAAAAATTTCACAAGCATGCTGAAAATGAACGCGCGATTCAGTGAAAAAGGAGAAGGTTCTGATCCAATAGGTACGAAAAAGAAGTGAGTAAAGTAAATGACAAAGGAAAATTCAGCTCACTCTGTAGCAAGAAAACTGAAAGGATTTCTGAGTTGCGTTTGACAGGCAGACTGGCAGCTCGTGAATCAGACTGCATCAGGGCGACAAGGAGGAAGACACCGCGCGTTAGATTTTATTATTTATTATTTTTTTATAAAAAAAGGAGAGCAGTGTTTGGTTTGGTGTAACTTTTTTCAGTACCCAGAAAAAATGGGAAAAAGAAATTGTAATGAATTGAAAAAGGAAATAGAAATTTGGAAAAAGAAAGGAAACAGCAAATGGATTGGAATGAATAAGATCAAAATTACTCAAATACCCTTCAATGTAATTCCCTTTTTTTGGCCTCCCCTTTGATGTAATCACTGCATCTTTTCTTTTCTTTTTTGTTTTTGAATAGAAGCTGAAATTCATTTAGGAGATAAACCCTAACAACCTTATAAGGAGTTAGAATCCTTCATCAAAATCCACCTAAGAACAACTCGATGGAGGATGATTAAGGATGCAAAAATTTCCACACATCATGAGAGGATTTTGTTAAAAAGGTAGCAATGCTTAAGTCCTCCCTAAACCTATGCAAAAATCTAACCTGCCAGTTTCTATACACAAGGAGCCTATACTCCTTAATCAAGTCTTTGAAAGGATGCTCATCCCCACAACCCATCAAAATGGGGTTAATGGCATCAGACACAACTACAATTTTTCTAAAATTCTCAAGAGTAACAGAGACTAAGACCATACAAAATGCCAAAAAATTCAGCTATTGAAAAAGGTATAGCAATGAGTTTACATTTGTATCCACATATCCATTCTCCTTGTGCTGTTTTTAGTACTCCTCCACATCTACTTGCCCACTTTGAAAAACAGATCCATCGGCTTCCAAAGCAATGCAATTTGCTTGCATATCCACATTTCTCACGGATCTGTATCCTCCATTAGTTTAGAACTCGCACCTGTCCATTCATTCCTTATCGGCACTTGCTCAGAATAGGCTATCATTTGCATTAGCATTGGAGGTTCTACATGTTGGGTTGAATAGATTCTCACATCTAATAACCCATATGTCCCAACATATATAACCAAAGAGTTTATTCCATTGGATTTTCTTAGTGTAATCCTTCCCTGCTTCATGTGTGAGGTTCCATTTGATCCAGCTTAGTAAGAAAAGAGTCTGCCACATTTTTGGGAGAGGACTGATTTCCATCTGTTCACTGCGTTTGAACAATCTCGGACCATGTGCATAGTGCCCTCAGTGCCATTACAGCCAAACGGACAAGAAGCAAGCTCAAGAAGTCCTCTTCATTGTCGAAACTCTACATTGTGTAACCTTCCATGTGATAGGAGCCACATGAAAGTTTTTATCTTCTCCGGCACTTGCCATCTCCAAATAAGTTTCCAGACATTATCTGCTCATCCACGAGTACTTGCAAAAAAAAAAGTTGCATGCAGATTTCCCAATAAACATACCATCAGTAGATGGTTTCCAAAATATTTTATCCTCTCTCCTATTCTCACAAGGGAGTGTGTGTGGGTAATTCGCTCAATGATATCATAAGAAAACAAGATGCCAAGTTTGTCTCTATGTCAGTCTCCTCTATGGTTTACATAGTCAGACGCCTTATCGTTTTGTCTACAAATCCCTTTCTTCCCGGTATTAGCTGAATGAGAGATATGTTCATCTTAGACCAATTATCAAACCAGAAAAAAGTAGACTTCCTATCCCTGATCTTCTTCCCCAAACCTTTTCCAAAATTGTCTCAAAATCGCTTGCCAGGTTCTGCATGAATTCGTCCTCTTCTCAACTCGAGGTATTTGACGATCCCCGCAGTCATGTTTAGATGTTAAAACCTTGAACTATAGGGCCTCTTTGTCTTGTACCATTTTCTAGCACAATTTCACGATGAAAGCTTCATTCTAGGTCTTCAAGTTTCGTATCCTTAGTCCTCCATTCTTCTTTCCTTCCATTACTTGATCCCAAGATAACAAATGCTCCGATTTTTCTTTAAAAAAAATTAATTAAGTTAGTTATTTATAATAAAAGTGTATTAGTTATTCTAGTCAAATCATGTGGATTGTGACTATTTTTTAAAAGGAACTCTCTTATTATATACAATCAATAGGAATACTTTAAAAAAATTATGGATTTAAAAAATAAATTGAATTGATGTCTTATATTTATAATTAAAATTAACCATTTGTCTAACTTTAATGAGTATACTTTTAACAAGTTTTTGTTTTTATCCTTATACTTTTAATATGTTTTGATTTTGGTCGCTATGTTGTGATGCTTAGGTTCAAGTTATTAATGTTTTAAACAAGATAAAGTATATAGATTAAAAACAACAAGAACAAAGTATAAACTAATTGAGTCTAATGAAAGAATCCTCATAATGTGGTGAATCAAAGTCTAAACCTTTGCTAAGAGAAATACTCATATTTAGTGCGTGACAATTTTTTGAATAAGATCACTATATAAAAAAATAACTAAAATAAAAAATCCTTAAAATATAAGGAGCAAAAGGAAGTTTAATCAAACTGAACAGACTACATTTTTTAAAAACAAAAGAAAAAACATTTGCGACATATTTTTATTTAAAAATTAATTCTGCTTAAATAAACATGTTTTTATTTAATTTAATTTTCATTTTAAAAAAGTTCATCTTTCATTTTCTTATCTAGATCATAATCTTTTTGATTTAATTTTTTATTTTCATTTAGAGTACAGAAAGAATTTCAAAAGAGCGGGCAGGAGCTGAAGAGTTGAGAATTTCAAAGAGTGATATCTTCTTCTTCTTTTTTGTAGTTTAGAAGTTATAAATAATTTAAATGTGATACATCTCATTAAATTGTACATGGAGTGTTTAAGGGCATCGATCTTATCACAGTAAGATAAGATAATGCATATTCAATCTTTGATGTAAAAACTAGTTTGATATTTAATTTTATCATAAATATAATAACCTAATTTACTTTATCTGTAATATTTTTCTATTTTCCTGTCAAGTAATTCCTATAATAGTTGTATATCTTAAGAAATTACTATCAATAATATAAACACATATGATTAATAAAAATATTTTAAAAATAACAATATTTATTTATTATAAATAATTAACTTAACTAACTTTTTTAATTTTTGCAATCGATACATCAAACCTGGACATAATATCTTATACACAAGGTAAAAAAAAGGGTTTAAATTGTGGGTGAATAATACGAAAATATAATTTTTCTTCATTAAGATTATTACTTTTCTCCTACATATTTCTATTTTTTTGTTTGTAAACCCCCACATATATCAGGTTAAAAAAAAAAAAGCCCCATGTATCCTGCAAGGATCTTCAATTCTTCACAGACCAGAAGATCAAAATGAAACAATGATTGGGATGGCCTAATTGGTATGTCCTTTTTACAAGACATTGATTGCGCCTCAAAGATGGTTTTTAGGTTTTTTTTTTTTTTTGAAATTTTGGTTCTTCCCACCAAAGATGGTTTCGAGATCTGTGTCCTCGCTGGTAAAAAAAAAAAAAAAACAGAGAGAGATCTCGTATGATAAACTGAAATTTAATTTCATTATATTCCAAACCCAAATAATTGAAATTAAATGAGTGGATACGAAAAATGCAGAGTCAACTCTCACAATCACACAACCAGTCGTTTTATGATTTGTGCGCCTTTTTTCCGAGGGGTTTGGAGGGCATGAATTTGGGAATAATTTGACACTTTGAAAATATAATATAGATAATTTTATAGGTTGATGTGTTTAAAATCAAAATTGAATATTACTAAGATCTAATTAATTGTACTATTTTTCAAACTCACAAGACCTACACTAAAATTCTCTTTGGTATGAAAGAAATGAAAGGGGGAGAATGAAAAATTTTAATAAGTTCAAGGAGTTAAAAAATTTCAACTAATTTTACTTACACTATGTTTGGTAAAGGGTTTTTGGAGCTCCTCTCCCCTCGTTTAGTTAAGATATTTTTTAAAGAGATAAGGTACTCTTCTCCCCTCCTCTTCCTTTCTAGCCTCCCCTTCAAAAGTGGAGTTTTTTAAAAAGGAGATGAGAAATAATATTTTAATATCTTATATACCATTTTGATTTTTTAACCCCTAATCAGTTGTAAGCATTTTTATATAAGAGAGTTTTTTTGAATATCTAGTAAGAGGTTGTTAAGATAATTGTCTCCAAAATTAGAGAGCATTTGTAAACCTTTTTTTTTTTTTTTCTCTTCTTCTAATTTTAAGAGGCTGTGGGTATTTTCCTTCGCCTTCAAGGACTTTTCTCTGATTGAAATCTATCACTCACGACTTTTTATCTGGATATCCTATAAGTATGTAACTGTGTCTTGCAAATCAAAATTGGTGAATTGCATTATATATATAGTTATATCTTAACAAAATAAAAAAGTGAGAAAATTCATTTAAATTTTATAAGGTTAAAACAGTTAATTTTTTATTAGAACAAAATTGTTATAAATATTGTATATATGTGGATGTTCATAACCCCCAACTCTTAGGATTCTTCATAGGATTCTTGATCTTTGAATGTTTTAAACCCATAACCCCCTAATGAATGACTTTAGAGGAGTTTTTCATGTTTATTGTCATTATTCCTTTATTTATTTCTTTGTAATTCTTGGATTAGACTTTTATGGTTGGGAGCCTATAAATAGAAGCCACATACAAGGTATTTGTACCCAT
This sequence comes from Neltuma alba, assembly GCF_004799145.2. Classification (NCBI taxonomy): domain Eukaryota; kingdom Viridiplantae; phylum Streptophyta; class Magnoliopsida; order Fabales; family Fabaceae; genus Neltuma; species Neltuma alba. The sequence goes on from NW_021633679.1 coordinate 46,962, forward strand.
ATATGTATATGAGAAATACTTCTTGTTTTCTCTCCCAATTCTTGTCTTGCTATCTTCTTTCTACTCTCTAACTCTCTTATTTTTATAACACGTTATCAGCACGAGTTTGCTTTGAAGATTTGAGGTATGAGCCCTTTGTAAATTAATATATTCTTATAGTATATGATAATACTTTCTACTAACTTCTCCTTACCCAATTATTCTTTTTATTTTATTATCACGTCTAATTTTAATTTTCTATATATTTGCTATATATTATGTTGTTTGTAACATCCAAAAATATATATATTTAGATTTTAGTTTATTAAAATGAGATTAATTAATTATCATTGAAGCTAATCTTAATTACGGGTAGACTATTAATTAATAAATAATAGTTAAATAATAATTAATATATATTTAAAATATATATAGATGAATATAATATATATATATATATATATTAACAGTGGGTGGCACACGGCCACCCACTGTTTGTTTTGGGGGAGGGGAGTTAATCCCCGTGGGCCGTGACCCACCTTTTATTTAAAACAAAAAAACAAAAAAACAAAACAAGCTAAGGATTTGGGTAAAGGGGTCACGTGACCCATTATATTTGAATCATTATTTCCCCTTCTTCCGCCTCTCATCCTGTAACGTCTCATTGCTGCTTCGCGTTCGTGTTCCTCTGGTCCGCCATCCCGTCGCGAGAGAGAGTGAGAGGGAGAGGTTGAGGGTGTGAGCAAGGAGAGATTCTTTGGTCTCCTCTAAATTATTTAGGTAAGCTATTTTCTTCCTACTTTTTCTATTTATTTTTAAGTTTTTGGCAGAAAATAAGATGTGTTAGGGTTTGATAGATTTTTAATGATTTGAGGCTTCTAATTTATTTTGATGATATTAATGGAGCTTATGGAGTTAGAATAGAAGCCTTATGACTTAGATTTTTAGTTAATGGTTGATTTGAGGCAATGTGAGTTAGGGATTGGTTGGGAAATTGTGATTTGTATTAATGATGATATTAATTTCGAAATTTATCTCTTAGTTGAGTTCATTTGAGGTTATATTGAGGATCCAATGCTTAAACTTTGAGGATTGTTGTTGAAATAGTAATATTGATGATTCTTGGAGAGACTTTAATTAGTGGAAGTTGGGTGTTTGGAAGAAATTGAGGAAAATACTCTAAGTTATTGATTCTAATGAGTGGGAAATGATTAATGGAAGAAGGGAATAGGATTTTAATAATGATTGAAGGCATAGTTGATATATGGTTATTTTTCTAAGAGTTAAAGTAAGCATTTTTGGAGGTTTTTAGATGATTTAAAGGAAATATTCTTATTAATGATGTGAATGAAAGAAATAGAGTTGGGAAGTATTAGGAATTGTCACTTGGAAGAATAGATGAATTATTATTTTTCCTAAGGATAAATTTTTAGATAAGCCAATTATGGGGATTTAGTTAATAAACTATTTTAATGCTATATTAATTAGTTTTTTTATATTAATATATGTTTATCAATTTATTATTGTAGAGTGAGCTTGGTTTGGGCTCTTGAGTCTTGAATCCTCCTACTTTTACTTCTTGTGTCAAGAACTTGAGGTAACCACTTTCTAATTTACCTTGTATGCTTGTTGATGTGATTATAAGCATGTGTTGATATTATAAATATTCTCAATATGTGTTATGGTGGTTTCTGTATGAAAAGTAATTTATATATCTATATCAAGATTTAAATTTTGATAAATTTATTAGTTAAGTGGGCATGAATTATTTCATCTTATGAATATCTTGTTGATGTTGAACAAATTTGATTATTGAATCTGAGAATACTTTATGGATATGAAATTGTGTGGAATTGGATGGTTGGATTGGGCTGTATTGGTTGTGCTGAAATGTAGTTGTGGGAGGTCTGATTAATTATACCACGTGGTATAGCCGCTACTTGGCGCCCAATGGTTGGCATTAACATTCTTAGGGCCCTCGGTATCACCCTTCCTTTGGCCGGGTCAAGGGTCAGCCCAAGGGACATGACACCTTTCCATATTCCAAGGAAAGGGAACCCATGGTCCGATATGAGCTCTGTAACTTTTGGCCGAGTTACACCTCATTATTGGAGAGCTTGGTGCAGTCTTGTAAAAGAGATGAATCTTGTTATGTGTGAATATTCCATGGGTTCTGTCAGAGGTTACAAGGAGGTTATAAGGATGGTTGATGAAGTTCTATGCATGCAAGTTACTTTTTGAATTATTATATATTGTTTTCTGTAAAGATGTTTAACTTATATATTATTTGAAGTTGTACTTTGCCCGCTTAGCTATCTTGTAATCACTCCCTGGATACCTGTTGAATTGGAATTGTGGTTACTGGGTCAATTTGACTCACCCCGTGGTTATTTAATATTTTTCAGGCGAGGGTTCAGGTGTTGGTCCCAAGGGGAAGGTGTCCGAGGCTTGAGTTTTCTTTTCCACTCTGTATAGCCTCTATTTTGATATACATGTTTTTGACTGATGTATATTGCCAAACTTTAGGGCCTTTTTGTTTTAGTTAACATTATCATAGCCTTTCCGCTGCATTCTAGACTTGTTCTATTGGGCGGAGCCCTTTTTGATCATATGTGATCGTTATTTTGATTGCAATTGATAATGGGCAGTAGTAGTAGTTATTTTGGTGGACTTCAATGTCCTAGCCCATTTACAATGGGTCTTAATTGTAGTTGAGATTTCAGAGTATTGCTGATGGATTTGATATATACATGGAAAATCAAATGTTGATCCTTTCTGATTTGATTAACTACCTTTACTATTCTAGAACAGTAGCTACTACCTCGTTAAAGATTTGAATTGTTATTGACTATGGTAGATTTCTATTTGATTAGGTTTGTCCTTCCTACCATGGTTAGCCTTTTAAAGCAATTATCGTTTTGAAAATGATTATTTACCATGAATTACGGGGGTTGTTACATTGTTCTTTTATGTTATTTATTAATTTATTCTTTTTATACATTTTAATTCTATTATCTCCCCATTGTGATATTGTGTTATTTATTTTATTTATTTTTCCATACTTCTTATTCTACTGTTGGTTTACATATATCTGTTTGGTTTATATTATGTCATTTTATATCCATCGCAGTATTATATATATATATGATTATATAATGTTATTTATATTTGATTATGAATTTTAATTTATTTAATTTATTTCATTACAATTTTATTTTATTTTATTTTATTAAATGGCTAGAAGCCATATGTGATTAGATGACCAAAAGTCATATCACTTTTGTAATTGTTCTTTTGTGAAAGAACAATATGGATGCTTTTAAATGGAATGACAAGAAAAATCTATGGCACTTTGATGATTTGATAGTGACAAATATCAAAGCCCTGAAGGTTACATTGTGACAAATATCAAAACCCTGAAGGCTACATTGTGACAAATATCAAAGCCCTGAAGGCTAACAGTTCAAACATCAAATGGCATAAAAGAACTTTATTTGAAAAAATTTTACTATAGTCCTGAAGACTAATATTAGAATAAATTGATTATGTGATACTGAAAGTAAGGAACATGTCTATAAGAGTGATAAAGAGCATGCCCACATTATACTATTGGAATTAATAATTAAAGGGCAATAATATTTGGTTTTAGCTATTAAACCATAATTGAGGAGATATTGATACCTCTATAGTCAAAAACAATTATGAGTAAATATCATAATATGACCAGAAGTCATATAGACAAATATATGTACCAATCTATTGAAAGTAAATGTTAAAATTGGTTATGAAATCAAAAGATCAAAAGATATTATGAAAAATATGAAAATGTAGTTATAATACTCAAGGTAATGTCTTATAAAGAAATATGTTCAAATTAGTCAAAGTTGAAAAATATAATCATTAGCCCAGAAGGCTATATCCAAAAGATTATATAATATTATTTTAAATTTCTTGTGATTGATTGGTAGAAATGTATTATTATAAGTATTTGATATTAAGATATTGATAAACATTAAGAGTAGTTATTGGTCACTTTGAAATGTTAATTTATTGTGCCAATTTACTTGCATATTTATGAATATGAATTGTGAATATAATTTATTTTCATATCAATAGAATAGCCAAAAAAAAAATGGTCATATTATGATATTGGTACTTTATTGTGCTATTTGTGCGCTAATTAAAGAGATGATATATTGTTCATATTTTGTTTATTTATATGCTATTTGTATGATCTTAGTTTGAATGATTTATTTTGATTTATTGACAATAAATTTTATTGTAAGCATTTGAAATTATTTTCAGTTTAACTAAACAAGAAATTAGTTGAGAAAGAAAAGTTAAATATTCATACAATGTGTAAGTAATTTCTCAAAAAATATATTTTGAGTATTACAAATTAAATAAATAATATATATTGATGTGAAGAAGTTTTGACAATAAGTTCAATTTTACACTTTATTCTTAGAAAGTTATTTTAAAAGATATTCTATATTTGTGTTCTTTTTAATTATATGAGTTTGTTTATGAGAATGAATTAAGCTTGTGCATATGATAATTATAGTTTAAAAAATTATGATTATTGGATTAATTCAAACATTATTTAATTCTTTAAGTTCATACATTTTGAAAAAGTATAAAAGAAAATCGTATATCTACAATTAAATTAGTTTTTGTTGTGACATTTGAGAGAGAAAAAATCATATATTTATGTCACATTTGAATTGAGAAAATGGAAATTTATTTAACTTTATGAGAAAATTTATTATAAATAGTTGATATTAATTTCGATTGGTTGGACAAAATTATCTTTGCAGTATGTGTGAATTCTATATATATTACAAGTTAAACTTATGATACTTATAACTATTTATTATTATGTATTACGATATTATTAAGATGAATTTGTCTCCTTATTCTTCTCAAATTACTTAATTCCTAAAGAATTATGTGTAAAAATATTAATATGGTTCCTGAAAAACTAATACATATTTTTCTTTATGGGCAGATAAAGAATTAATGGTAAAAAAAAATATGATCCATTGATCTACATTAGAATTTCGGTTTCGAAAGAGTCAGAAAAGTAATAGCCTAATCGAATTAAAATCTATAATTATATATGAACTAGGAAGTACTTGGACTTCCAAGTGATAGAGGTTATTAGCCTATTATATGCTAGTCACTGTTTTTGAAATACATGAATAAGGAAAACATGTTTTTATGACCCATACTTGAGGGGGAGACTGTTAAAATACAAGTGTGAGTTGATGTTAGATAGAGTTTTACTTGCCCAATTAATGTGTAGTTGGGGTGGCTTGTCTAATTATCATAAATAACATATATGATGTAACAAATTATTGATGATTATGTATCGACATTCATTGAAGAACCAGAAGATTCTTCATGAATAGCAAACATATTATATGATCCAAGAATTCATATGCTGCTTATTCTCAATGAGAAATTGATTACATTGATATCACTAGTTATGATGTAAGATGGATCTCTACATTTCTGGAAATATATCAAATTCAGATATATGGGCCCATACCAATAGTATGTAAACCATACAAGTATTTAATAAATTTGATAGATGCATCTATAAGATGGTTACATGTATTATTATTAATTTGCAACCTGAAGTTTGCAAAATTACTTGAGTAATCATTATGTTGAGTGCACAAGTTTCAAACTATGAGATCCAGAAAATTTCTATTGAAAAAGATTGTGAATTTATATCCCAGAATTTCAGTGATCAACATGCATTTGTTAGAAAAATAATTGAAAAGTCTACTTAACAGAACGATCTGGCAGAATTATTAGCCTCTATGAATGGCTAGATCAATACTTTTGAGAACAAGATCTTCATCTCAGGGTTGGCTTGTTTAGTTTGATATGTTGCAACATTTATACAAATCAAGCCAATAAAATTCTCCCAATGAAATTGGCTTTTGGTTTGGAGCCAAATACTTTCCATCTTAAAAGTTTGAATGTGCAATACTTATGTCTATTGATCCACCACAATATACATATAGATGGATATAAAAAATTGGAATGAATGTTAGGTAAGAACCTCCTTCTTCTTGTTTGTATCTAAAAGAAACAAAAGGGATGTTTCTAAAAGAAACAAATGAATTGAGGAGACTCATACTGCATGATTAATTGATTGTCATTCGACAAAATTTTTCTAACATGAGGGGGAGAAATTGAGTAGCTGGAAAAGATAACATATAGAATGCATTATTATTATTAAGTATAGATCCTCAGATATATGATAGTATGAACCAGAAGTTCATCAAAGAATGCATCCATGAGATATTACAAAATATGTGCCAGATGCCATTACTGACCTAAGTGAGTATTACTAAATCTCATATTCCAGCTGAAAATACTCCAATTGGTATAAATAAAAGTGAGATATGCCTGAAGCATGAGAGATAAATCGGTTCCAATATAATTATATTGAACAAAAAGGAGCATGAAATTTAAAAGTTATATTAAGGAGGCATGTGCTCTAAAAGAGTATTAAGACATAACTAGTTAAAAAAAAAAGCCCCAGAAGACGTTCAGGTACCTGAAAAGTAATGAAGAGATCTCAATAAGTTATGTCACAAGGGGAAAAACGGAACCAAAAAGATAAAGTTGTCGACAACGTTTTTTATAATAATATCACGTGATTTTAAAAAGGATCTCATATGAAAATAGAAATTTGGCCAAAAGTAAAAGAAAAAGAGAAAAGATGCAATGGAAATATAATTATTATTTTAATATGTGAAAATTATAGACCTGCAGTCCAAACACATCAAATACAAAGTTATTACGTGACATATGAATATTTTTGTGAAAATAAAGAATTTCACAAAGGTCTAGTGATTATGATTAGGCATAATATTTTATGGTGGATGCAATAATTTTTGCATATATTACTAGTCTAGCAGTATATCAAAAACGAAATATATGTCTGTTACATATCGTCATAGCCTATGCATGTGGCTCACTAAATAATGAGGTTTACATGAGAATTCTTGAGGGATTTAAAATGCCAGAAGCATTTATATAGAAGAAAATCATCCAATATTTAAAATATTATGTTGAATAAGATAATCTGAGTATACATATCTGGCTTAATAAAAATATATTAGAAAATAAATAATTCCGTATCTTACTTGACCCATAAATCAAGTTATTGAATGCATCAATGATTGCAAAATGATTGATTTTGTTATGATAATTTTGTCTGCAAAATATATTCAACTAAATAGACTAGAAGTCCCATATATTTATTCTATAATAATATTTACATATATTGTCAATATTACGTGTTATAATTTTATTGGTAAAAATAAGTTTCTGCAGGTATGCATGTAATAAGTTTCTGCAGGTATGCATGTAAATAACGAAATTAAGATTGGATATATAGTTCTATAAAACTATTATATGATATCATTTTGTTCACATTAAATTAATCATACTGATGCAAGATATATTATGGTGTTTTTTTAGAGTAACCTTTCTTTGCAGTTTTCTTAATGCAAGTGAAGAATATATTGATAATTCCACATATCTAGAAGATATGTTAGAGGAATACATTTCAATATAAGCTGATGATGATATACTATGCATAGTTCGACTAAAAAGAAGATATGCTTGAAAAAGCATTGGACGACTTGAGAAACTAGTATATTTTATTATGATAAAATGATATAGAGTTATGCTGTTGACAGGGGGAGCAAAGATCATGCTGTACTCTTTTCCTTAACCAAAGTTTTGTCCCACAGGGTTTTCCTGGTTGAGATTTTTAATGAGGCAGCCTTAATATATATTGTGTACTCTTTTTCCTTCACTAGGTTTTTGTCCCACTGGGTTTTTCCTAGTAAGGTTTTAATGAGGCACAATATTTGTTATGGACATCCAAGGGGGAGTGTTATAAATATTGTATATATGTGGATGTTCATAACCCCCAACTCTTAGGATTCTTCATAGGATTCTTGATCTTTGAATGTTTTAAACCCATAACCCCCTAATGAATGACTTTAGAGGAGTTTTTCATGTTTATTGTCATTATTCCTTTATTCATTTCTTTGTAATTCTTGGATTAGACTTTTATGGTTGGGGGCCTATAAATAGAAGCCACATACAAGGTATTTGTACCCATATATGTATATGAGAAATACTTCTTGTTTTCTCTCCCAATTCTTGTCTTGCTATCCTCTTTCTACTCTCTAACTCTCTTATTTTTATAACAAAAATAAGGTATTATTAAAATTTCTCCCCTCCCTCCCTCCCCTTCAATCAATCTAAACAGGAGATTATTAAAATTTCTCTCCTCCCTCCCTCCCCTCCCTTTTGTAGCTACCCTCCTTTTTCCTCCCCTCTCATTCTCTTGATTAAAATTACTCTTTTGCCTCATATTTTCTATTTATCAAAATTTTATAACTTCATTTTTTAAGTTCATTAAATTTTTTTCTTTTCTCTTCTCCACTTCAATTCCCTCGTACCAAATTAGGAAATTTATTTCAAAAGGCTGCAACCAATTTCAAAAGTTCTGTGCTTCTTTGCTGTTTAATGTAGGATTATACCCATTTTGATTTCGTCATGTAATTTAATTCTTTCAAGTCCCAAATCTGGACAAGAGAGGAACAAGAAAAAGAACAAATCGTCCATTTTTAAGCCTACGACAACACTGCAATTCAACTTCAAAAGATAAAAATTACAATTATCCCTAACTCACCTGAGACTGTCAAGCTTCCCAGAATTCGTCCACTACTTACCATCTCAAACCCTTTTAACATATTATCTAAATCTTAAAAGCTACCTTCCTTTGTAGTCGCTGGTAACAAAATAGGGATGCTTGTTCCCGATGGTACCTTTAAACAATGTATAAAATTTGAAACATAAAATTCCTTATAAAGTACCCTCAATATATACAATCCCTTTCTTTCTTTCTCTTTGTTTTTTTTTTTCAGTCGGATTTCGTACAAGAGATTTTTAATTAAACAAAAAGCTAAAATATCCATTTAGTCTATCCTTTAATTTTAAAAAATATACCTTTAATTTTTTAATCTTAAAATTATTAGCCTTTGCTTCGTATCATATTTTTGTTAACAGAGGTTTTAAAGTTAAGAGACCACTGGACCAAAAATATAAAAATAATAACAATGCATCCGCGCCAATGTTTTGGCGGGCCGTCTCGTCACTCACGTTGACCCTTTTCCTTCAATTTCATTCTCAGCTAAATACACCTACCTAAACATCATACTTTTAGGACTTATTTGGTATAGGAGAGAAGAAGGAAACTAGAGCCGGTAATACAGGCTGGGCCCGCGGACCCAGCCTGCCAGCCCGCCAAAAAAGGCGGGTTTGGGTTGATGTTTTCCCAACCCGTCACGGTGCAGGCTACTCTAGCCCGCACTGCTTTTGACCCGCTCCGTCACGGGCTAGCCCACCAGCCCGCTTTTTTTTTTTTTTTTTTTTCTGATTTTTAATACATTATATAATATAGTTAGATGATTTTGACCATTAAACTTCATATGGACATTACCTCATCCATATCATTATATATATAATTAATTAAGCACTTCATATATATGTATGGTTATATGAAGAGCACTATCCATCTTTTATTTTTATATCTATTTGTCATTAGTATGCACGGCTTCATAAGATTAGATAAATATGTGATTTTCATATAGTCATACATACACACACATAAAAGATTTACTTAATTAATTTGGATAAAAAAACTAGTTAAATTAATTATTTATAAAAAATATATATGTTAGTTTTTCTTAAATTTCTTCTAATATTATAAATTAATTCTCTCTCTTTTTTTTATTAGAATCCATTACTCAAATTTAAAACTCGAAGCTTAATTTCAACATTTCAAATTAGACTTAACTCATACTAATATAATAAATTTAAAAAAAAAAAATTTAGGCGGGTTGGCGGGCTTTTGCCAACCTGCTAAGATGTGGGCTACTTCAGTCCGCACCGCATTTGACCCGCACCGTGACGGACTGACCCGTATCCGCACCGCCAACCCGCTTTCTCAAGTCTAAAGTAAATGGAGGAAATAAGTGTTTTCCATTTGTTGGGTTACTAAAATTTTTAAGCAGAGGCAAAATTCACTCATACCATAAACAAACCCCCCCCCCCAACCCCACCCCACCCCACCCCACCCCAAAAAACAATTAAGACGCTCCCCCCTCACACCCTATCTTGAGCCGAACACACCTGAATTTAATTATTTATTAGTGAAGTACTGAAGCATGATGACAGGCAAAAGCACCCCTCGAACCCACATTTATTATTCTATTTTTCAACATTATATTCTATCAGTTCTTAGATAGCATACACATTTCGGATCCGTTATTCTTCTTGCAGCCAGTCAATATTGTTCTAGATACTTTTTCTTTTTTTGCCAACATTGTTCTTGATATTGCCAAGCTGCGCACTGAGCTTAACGGTGCAAAGCCTGAAGGCTTGTTTAAGTTGTGATGTTTTCATTAAAAAGAATCACCAAGAGGCCTCCTTGTTTCTGCAATCCCTCTAATCCCTTCATCGGTGGTATTTGAACCAAAGTCTTTTCCCCTTTTCGCGCATCAATCAGGAATACAGGAGCAATGATGTGGCCTCAGACATTCAAGGAAGGATCAAGGGCAGCATAAGCTCTCAAGCCGGGCGAAAGGCGAAAGCTCTCAGGCGGCCACTGCGAATGTTTTGAGAAACAAGCCTTTGGATTTCTCATCATTGGCCATGCTTTCCCCTACCGTGAACTTACATACAAGGATCGCATTCCCACATCAAGTTCACAACTGTATAAAACATATTCACACAATCACAAGTTCACAACTCTTTCAACTGATTGATCATGCAACTCTAAGAACAACTACAATTCCCAAATCGCACATCAAATGGTTTCAATAAAACTGGTGTGTTTCGCAATCTATAAAAACCAGACACTCTTGTGCTTGAAGAACGAGAAAAATTTCACAGATCGTGAGGACTCTTGACAACTAGTTATGTGTAATTGAATCTCCTAAAGAAAAACAATTTGATTGAAAAATAAAGAACACCATACAGTTTTCAAAGGTGAACAGAGTTTTAGTTCTAATCAGAAATTCACCAACAATGATTTGACCTCAGACATCCAAGGAAGGATTAAGGCAGCATAAGCTCTCAAGCCTGGCGAAGGCGAAAGCTCTCAGGCGGCCACTGCGAATGTTTTGAGAAACAAGCCTTTGGATTTCTCATCATTGGCCGCATTTTTCACTCACACAGTAAATAGAGATATTTCCTATTACAACTATGCTAGAGAAAATCATTGACACCAACCATTCTATACTCTTCCATCACAATTGATCAAAACAAACATTCACGCAATAACCTATCAATTTACTTTAGTTCAGTGAACATAAAACATTAAGATTAATACAAAACAGAACATGCAGATGATGAGTAAAGGGTATTCAAAGTCCTGACAAGTAGTTTAATATATTACGCCTTTGTATAATCCAATCCTCCATAGAACATCCCACATATTAACCAATACAAAAAATATAAAAGCCACAACTTTGTGCCTTCGTAAAGGCCAGAGGCACAAAAAGGGGGAGAATGAAGTTTGATTTCAAATCAGAAATGCATGATCAACGATTTGTGACCTCAGACATCCAAGGAAGGATTGAGGCAGCATAAGCTCTCAAGCCCGGCGAAAGGCGAAAGCTCTTAGGCGGCCACTGCGAATGTTTAGAGAAACAAGCCTTTGGATTTCTCATCATTGGCCACGTTTTTCCACTGACGTCACATATACAGATATCAATATATCATACACAAACACATTCTTCGTCAAACTGTTATAACAACTAAATTTACACAACTATACTCTTCCTTCACCAACAATTCTTCCAAAAAAAGAGACACAAGCACACATCACGCTAATCCTATCTATTTATGGTTTGGTAAACCGAAGCATTCATGAGAATAATATCTGACATACCATCCATTTTCACAAAATACAGAAAGGATTTAAGCAGCATCAATTCTCAATCCCCAGCAAGGTAAAATTTAATCAACCAACATCGGGACACAGATGCATATGCAAGAAGGGAAGAGATCATCAGATAGGAGCGAAAGACGTAAAATAGTATAATCACTGAAATATCATTTGAACTATGCTTCTGTACATCATATGACCCTCTCAGGACGACTCCATACCCAAAATAAATATTTGGGGTAGAAACATAGCAATTAGACAAAAATGCAACGCCGATGAGATCCGGGGTAGGGAAATTGGCGAAGAAAATGCAGAGAAAATCACCCAAAAATCATAATGTAAGAAAACTAATTTAAAAAGAACGAACGAAATTAGATAAAAACATTACGTATAGTAGGCCTCATAGAGAAGATTAGATTGGTCTTCATGAATAAGATCAGACATATGCTTGTCTATTAAAAAGATTTAATCATCGGCCAATGTTGGATTATTGGGAATGAAAACAAGTCCCCCAAATCGTAAAACGAAACACTGGACAAAGATTTATTCTTGATACTAATTGGAAAATAAAGCCAATTTAAAAGGGACTCGGAATATGGGTGGTGATATATCAGAATGGTCGGCAATGACTAAAGCCAATTACGACGAACGAGACCTTAAAAGTAATCGAATCGTCACAGTCCCGTTCATTTTTTTTTTTTGGAAAACAACACAACTACGATACAGAAAAGAAGTTCAAGAAAAACAAATTTACATCCGTCGACGAGTAATCAACCAGCAAATAAAAACACAGAAAAGACGTTGCGGTACGGTGCTCATGAACTAGCGAGGAAACCTAAGGACATGGGGCGAAACATAACCGGCGGAATACAGAGGTGAGTCGCAAAGTTGGGTGCTTATAAAGAAGGCGACGGAGAGGCGAGATCTAGGGTTTAGTGGGTCAGGGAACGGAAGAGAGGCTGACGTGGCGCTAATGTCTAGAGTGTTCTAATCTTCGGGAGAATTTCACGGAAGGGCAAGCCCATTCAACTGCGAATTATTTTCATATTTGCTATCCTCCCACCTATTTAAGTGTCCTCTTTTTATATTTATTAAGTCAATAAAAATATGCTGGTAAAAAAAAGTCAATAAAAATAAAATTAAAAAAACTCATTAATTATTTTATAAATAACTTATATAAGAAGGATTTATAAATCGAAACAAAGTGATATGAATTAAAAAAAATATTTGCATATCCGTAACAAAAAATAGTTTAATCCCTCATAATAGAAAAAAAATAATTATATAAATGTCTTTCGCTTATTTTTTTTAATTTAAGAAAAATTCAGTCAAAAAAATTTTAATTACCTTAAAATCATATAATAACAAATTTCTGCTCAAGACTGTTTGATAATTAAATTCTTTACTTAGAATCTCACATCTTCCCTTTTTTTTTTATCATCTTTTATGTGGGAGAAAGAACTCATGCACATTTTAATTATATATTTTCAAATATGTAATCTCATAGTTAGGTAACTAAGTTGAAGACTCAAAAAATTAGTTAAGCTTTTTTTTTAATAATAAAAATGTGTTGATTTTCTTAAATTACCTTATTCAATCACGTACATTAAAACTATTTTTTGGTGAAAATACTTTATAATCAATAGAGATTTTTTTAAAACATATTATAAATTTAAAAAATAAAGTAAATTATAGTCTTATATTTAAGGTCGCCAACTAACTCACCTGTAAAAATGTATTTAGTATCAATTAGGTCAGAAAGCCCAACCAAAATAATTTGTTGTTATTTTTCTAAATATAGAAAATTTAAGATATTCATCAGGCATGTATTATGAGCATTGTGGCCGTTGACGCATGCAAGAAGGACAGAGGGGTAGTACTAGGAAAACGGGTTGGCCCGTCACGAGCTCAGACTTAAACGGGCTGACCCGTTTAAGCCTAAGTCCCATAAATGAACTTTTTTTTCAAGCCCTACTTGTGAGATGACAGGTTCAGGTAAACCCGTGTGCTTTTGGCCGGTTTAAGTAAGATGTAATTTTTAAATTTTTTTGCATATTTTATTGAAATAATAAAAATGAAATAATAAAAATACTAATAAAAGGTATAAATAAAAATAAAAATAAGTCACAAACATAAATATCATCATGTTTAAACATCTATCACAGTGTAATAGAATTTATTGAATAAACAAACTAAATAAAAGACAAACATAAACAACTAAATAAGTACTAAGTTTAATAAATAATTGCAATGATCTAGTTTAATTATAAATAATTAACAGAAAAGTTTAACTAACAAACATGGTATACATAAAGAATAATCATTTGTCCTACTGACAAAAAAGAAAAGAGTCCATCATCCCTAATTCTAAATTTGTTCCTAACTATAAAAATAATATATATCTTTATTTTAATTGAAACGATTCTTTAACCAATTCTATTTCAAGTATAAAAAATATGGGATAATGACAAACAAAGACCATAAAATTACATATACAGTATTTTAACAGGTTTTGACAACTTATAAATAACAACACATCTTGTGAGTATAACTAGTTTTAAATTTTGCAATTTTCACATTTTTTTGGTTATTTTCGCAACAATTATGGTGATTTTTTTTGGTGAATGCTATCTGTGTGAGTGGCTGGAGTAAGTAAAACTAAGAGTATGCTATGCGTAAAATGTTAGGGTTTTTCTTTTTAAGTTAAGAAAAAAATAGAAATTTAAAAAAAAAATGTTTGCGGGTTTAAACGGGCCGGCCCGCGACCCTACAAGGCCGGCCTGTTTATTTTTCAATCCTACAGAACTAGCCATTTTAAGCACGACTTCCTTTTAAAAATTTCAAAATACAAGTCCAATCCTCAACTTAAACTAGTTTAAACAGGTCAGTATAACAGGCTCGGCCCGTTTTCCAAGTCTGTGGAAGGCGCACCCTCATTATGTCAAGGAACAAATTTTTAACAATATCATCACCGTTCATTTAACAGATAAAACTGTACGGCCTACATTTCACTTTTACGCGCAAAACGAAGCCGTTTCTTGGTTTGGGGAGACAAGCCGGACGCCCTCTTCGATTTTGCTCTCTGCTTTCTCGCCGACGTCTGACATCTCAGCTGCCTAAACCCCTCTCTCTACGCCTCTTGTCTTCCGCGGCACCGCCGCGGCCGCCGCTCCTTCCTATACTCTCCTCCACCCAAGTCATCTTTCTCTACCTTCGCTTCGTTCTTGGACTGGTTCGTCTAGTCTTCTTCGTCTTCGATTTACCTGTTTCCACTTCGTCTCTAATTATTTATCCTCCTTGTTTTTTTTTTTTTTAAACTTTTATCTTCTTTTTCCTTTTTATTTTTTATTTCTTCGAACGAGCTTCGTGTATCTGTTACAGTGTTAGAATGTAGAGGGTGCATGGAAGAAATTTTTTTTAGTGAGAAAGAAGGTTTGATCTTTGAATGTGTTGAGTTTTACCATTTTCGAAGGCTTGTTGCTTTCCTCCCATTTTCTTGTGTAGTTTTTAACCTTTTAACGTGTCCCTCCTCTCTAGGGTGGTGAAATCACATTCACAGTGACAGCAATCTCATGACCATTCCGCTAATTCTATTGCTGTGCGCGGACTGTGGAGTTTTTTTTTTTTTTTTTTAATTTTTTTAAATGTAGACTCTTCTTATTCCAAAAGCATTAGTCTTTGATTTGTTAACTTCAGTCTGGAATTTTACTCATGTTGGTTATATATTTTTCATACAATATGATAATATGAACAATATAATACGCATAATGCGTATTCATGTATATTGATCTTCACACATTTATGCATGGATAAAGGTGTATATGTGCCATACATCTTGAATTTTTATCAGAAGATAAATGGAGAATATGCAGAGTGAATGAAACAGAACGTTAAAAAAGAAGTGCACTGCATGAAAGGCCCTGGCCTCGCGTGACCCTGTGCACCGATTGGCCAGGACATCAGGATTGCTCACGGGCAGGGGTTTGGACCTCTGTCCTGGCCTGTGAACACCCCTACCTATTGGCCCCACCATAATTTGCCGTAGGTTAGGTAAACTCTACTCATCATGAACAGATTCAATAACCTCAGAATGAACCTGAATTCGGTTTCAACTGAAGGATTTCAATCTCAAGTGCTTTATATGTTCTCCCCTGAATTTCTATTGGAACTAAAATGAATCTACATTCTTGCTCATGTTTTATTTTGTTTAAAGTGTTTAATATTACTTTCCAAGGTCGGATTCTTACATAACTCTGTTTCTATTGAACAGTAATTAGATACTTATCTCTTGAAATGGGTTGGAAAGCTGCTGAGAAACTTATTAGGCACTGGAAGGTTCTTAGAGGGGACAATGTAAGCTAGTATTATTTCTTTCGCATCCTTGTTATGCCCGTCTCTATTCTTCTGTCTTATCATTTTGCTTTGAAAGGGATTTATTTTTGTCATTTGTTACAGGTAATGATTATTAGGGGAAAAGACAAGGGTGAGACTGGAGTTATTAAACGTGTAATCCGCTCTCAGAATCGTGTTATCATTGAGGGAAAAAATCTGGTGAGATGAATTTTTCATTTTGCCTTTCTTTGTTAAAGTTTTTATGTGAAATATTAAACATATCAGCTTGGGTTTGTCAAGCAAGATCCCTCATCAGTCTGGCAATCAGTATTTTTAGACATCAAAACTTAATTGGATTTATGATATTGGTGAACTTACTGCTACGGAATATGTCATTGCTTCTGATTCTGTCAGGCAAGAAAGATATGTACTTTCTTAAATTCTCTGTATCCCGTGGATCACAAAGTAGATTGAGCAACAATTTATTCCATCTAGGCTTGAATATGAAGATCTATTAAACTGTTTATGAATTTATTGGAAATTTATGGTGACATTAGACCTTCTATGTTGTGAATCTCAGAGCTGTTCCGTCCCATAATAATAAATAATTCATATTTTGACAACTATATGTGTATGTGTTATTTGCACAGGCGAATTATCTGAGAAGACTGAATCTTTTAGCATGATGGATAGTTGGTTTTCTTTTTGCCATACTAATGGTTTGGTTTTGTTATGCAACTCTTTTGATTTTGCCCATCCAAAGGTTTTCATGCTATAGGAATAGAACCCTTCCCAGAAGGCGGCTATTCCTTAAGTATCTTTTTAGGTGATGCATATATTTTGTTCTTGGTAAATGGAGTTTACATTTTACCAAAACAAAACTGTATGTTTATGTGTATCACAATTTATTTTCCTCGTGAAAATCTGAATTAAATGGTTCCTTGAGCGTCTAGTTTCTCCATATGCATGATATATTTTCACTTCAATGCTTTTTTACTTCCTTTTAGGTAAAGAAACACATTAAACAAGGACAAGGTCATGAAGGGGGGATCTTTACCGTTGAAGCCCCGATTCATGCCTCAAATGTGCAAGTTGTTGATCCAGTGACAGGGTGTGTACATGTTAATATACTAAACTGGTGATGGCATGCAAAGGTTTTGGAGTCAGATAATTTTAAAATGACAAGCCTTTTCTTGTTCAGGAAGCCTTGCAAAGTTGGAATTAGATATCTTGAAGATGGTACTAAAGTCAGAGTGTCCAGAGGTATGGGAGCATCTGGCTCCATAATCCCCCGGCCCGAGATCTTAAAGATAAGAACTACCCCAAGACCTACAGTCGGTACACACTTAAAAATCACGCTTCTTTTTGGTTGAAGCCTTTTTATTTCCATGTCCTAATCATGTACTTACCTCTTTCCTCTTCAGTATGTCTGACCTGAGCAGTAACACTTACTGTTGATCTTAATTGTTATCATAGATCTAGTGAAATGCACAAATTGTTTTTGAATAAATTCACAAGACAGGTGGAAAAGAAGGGAGTGAGGGTTATTTGTTGAATTTCATGTTTAAATTGTCAACTTGCTTCTACTTCTTGGATGCATGTAAGTTAGTGCTAATGTTTATTGGTATGGCGTAATACATGCCTCTTTGAACAGAGGGATGTGGGTGATGCATCTGATTATACCCGTAACCCAAATGTCACACTTCAGTTGGAGAGAATTTGAGCAAATATGAATGTTTGTACTTTATATAATTTGGGTGAACACTGGTGTTTATTATATATTTGTATATTGAAATTGAAATTATCCTGCTGAGTTTCAAAATCCCTTCATTATTCTTTTTGCAGCTGGTCCCAAAGATACTCCGATGGACCTTGTGCTGGAGAAGACTTACGATGCCAAAACAGGGAGAGGCATGCCTGACCTTTAAAGAGATTATGCATTTTACTGTGGCAGTGATTGGCAAATTGCTTTTGAATAGTTATGGTCATAGAAATGGACCGTTGTTGCTCCACTTCCGTGCTTTAGGTCTAGTACCTCATCACCCCCGTCATGCCAAGGAAGTTCCTGTTTCAAATGCGACTTTAAAGGTTAGCAAATAGTTAAATCGATTAATGAATGATTCTTCAGCTTCCCAGGTGGAATGAGGTCTATTTAATTGATGGCAACTTCTTTTGTTTTTTTTTGTTTTTGAGCAAAATTGATGGCACCTTCAGAAGGTCATTTTCCTTCATAAAATATTGAAGCTGCTGGACTATGCTTTCATAATCCATGTTTGAAGATGGATTTTTCTTGCTATTACATATATATATATTATGAAATATTCCTTGTCGATTAACCCCTCCGACACCCCCCCCCAAAAATAAAAATAAAAGAAGAAAAATTGTGTTGCCTGAGCAGTCGATATGTAACGTGGTTATGTGAAGGAGAACTAAGCACACGGTTTCTGGTTAAAATTGTTGCTTGAAATATTTCAATGACTTCATTCACTGAGAAAAAAAATATTTTATTGACAGTAAATTTTTTAGTATTATACTACTTCCGATCTTTAATATAAGATTTTGTTTGATTTTTATTTTGATCTTAATTATAAGACTCTAATCTATTTTGTTTCTCATATTTATGCATTATTATTCAAGATAGTCATTTTAATAATAATAGTTCTAAGTAATAAACTTGATTAGTAAGGATATTTTAAGAAATACAATACCTATTTATTACAGATAACTAACTTAACATATTTTCTTAATTTTTTCAAATTAATTAACTAGATTTTATAATTAAGACTAGAGGAAGTACATATGTACATATTATATTTATACATTTGCACTAGACTAATTGCATGGGTCCCCTGGGGGAGTCCACTTCACAAATTTGAATATTAGTTGAGCTGTTAACTTGAAATTTATTTTTAGGATTAGAAGTGTCTTTTTGCCAACAAGGAAAAATAAATTCCTTTTTGAGCATAAAGAGCGAAAAGCAGGTTTCTAATTCTGTTCTAGATGCAAAAATTAGATATGTTAATTGAGCAAAAAAAATGTGAAAGCAATCTCATTTGTTTAAATAGTCATATACTAAAAGAAGAATTTTTAAAGTTCTGTTTCGTATAAAATGAAAATTAAAAAGTTTATGAATTATCACCTGTTATGTATATGAAAAATTTTCTTAAGAAACAGGACTTTCAAACCTGAACCCTGCCCCATTTTTCATATAGAAGCACTTATTTGGCGTAAAATGAAAATTAAGAAGTTAATGAAATATCACCTGTTACAGGACTTTCAAACTTGAACCCTGCCCCTTTTTTCATAGAGAAGCACTTATTTGGCACTGCTTATATCAAGTGATTATGGCCACTGAAACGACTTGCTTCACATATTTGTGCCTCCTACTTAGTAATTCATGATTAAAAAACTACAAACAAGTACTGATTTCACTTTTCGTCAAACCCAATTTCTCTACACCGTGCCGAGTCTCATATTAACGCAACTCATTAACTACATTTTTAAGATAAAAAAAGATTTGTCTCAATTTAAAAAAAAAACCAAAAATGATAAAACAAGCTAACGCAATTTTTTCGATAGGAGTAGGCAAGGCAAAGGGCGCCATTCTGAAACAAGACTTCCAAAGCAAACGCCTAATAAATTCTACATTATATTACATAGGAAAGAATGTTACAAGTGCCATCAGAATCTGAAACACTTTCTCATAAACCACCAAATTCAAATTTGCATTCCAAATGCATGCTGGAGTGCATTATGGCCAATCTGATGGCTCCATATGGAACGAACGAACGTAGCAGAAGAACCACAACCAAGTCTAGCATCAGCTTCTGTCAGGTCTACTTCTATCATTTGTAGTAATTACCACGCGAGAATCGATCGTCGACAGAATCTGTGGCATTGACATCCCTCCAGAAACAACAATTTCTGCAATGTTCATAGCAATTTCAACTTACTAATTCAGGATTATCTGTTACAACTTCAAGGCTGATCAACCCATGCCTGGCTCTTCAGCCAACACACACACACACACATGTTCCTAGTTGCATACATCCATAATATCTAAACAGCCTATGCCCAAGGATGATATCTTAGAGAATAAGTCAGTATTGACTTGATCTGGGTTCTATACTTGAGAGACTTATAAGAAACTATAAAAACCAAAACAACTCACCAATTCCTTCACGGACGGATAAGTTTGGTCTAATGACATCACGGGTGTTGACAAGAAATATATCACCAATATAAAGATGGTTCGTGGGAACATAGACACAGCATAGCTCCTCATCTCCTGAATAGCTCTGCAAGAGAAAAATGTGAAAATTTAACAAGCTACTTAAACTTTAAAACTCTGATAATAGAATGTTAGAATTTTCATCAACGAGCATTTATCGTTAGCTTAAACTTGACAGACAAACAGTTTTACACCTACTGAACTGTAAACACGTGGCGTGGGCATCAAGAAAATGACAACTGATTATGGAGTACGTCAAGAATCTGAGTAACTCAAACTGTTGCATTGCACGTAGCTTCAAAGACAACAAAGGGCAAGGAATTTGAAGTACAAAGCAATCAACAGCATACAATAGGAGATGCAATTTTGCAAGTTAACAAACATGTCACGGTGAAAAAAAGAACCACACTAATGGAGAATAACAATTGGCTCAGCCTTCCAACATGTATATGTATAGGCATCAACAATATGCGCTTCGGACGAAACAAGCAAATGTATCTAGGGAAGTGTGAATCCCACGAGAAACATTGATTTGCATTATCAATAAGCAGGCAGAGACTCAGACCAACAAAACTCAGCCAGAAAACAATCGGGATTACAATATAGAATATAAGGACATCATAGCTACAAAAAGAAACATTCTACTCATAAAAATTACAAAAAAGAAAAAAAAAATCTTTCGACACATTGAAGTTCTTTAGAAACCTGAAGGACAACAGATGAGGTGATGAATCCAAATGCATATTCACCAACTCGAGGATGCCGAATGATTGCTACTTCTTTGAAGGCTTGTGTATTTTGGTCTGTAACAACACATTAACATATATTATTCTCTGACACGCTATCACATTCCAATCAAGCTCAAAAGATGTTTGAATACAGACCTGGTGAAATAGCAGCACTAATTTGTTTGGAGGCATTATAAATATGACGTACAAGTGGCATTCGCTTGATAAACCACTCCCCAAGGCCCAGGACAGATGCACCCAACCATGATGACATGAAAATCCCGACCAAGAAGATGAAAGTTATGGAAGTTATGAATCCAAGACCTGATAAAAAAAAAAAAAGTTATGGGCAAATAATTTTAACATGTTTACTACTAGTAGGCCACATGATTAGTAAATTGAGAAGTTGGAGAGAATAATAAGCCATATTTCTATTCTCCACTAATCACTTCACTAGTTTTGTTGCACTGAATTACGCAAGGTTACTAAAACAGAAAACATTGAAGAACAGCAATAACAAGTCTTATCCTATTAGGTGAGGTCGGCTACATTGAAGTGAAAAAAAAAAAATTAATATTAATATTAACAATAATGTAAAGCCATGAAAACTGAATTGCCATGCATTGAAAACATTGTACAAGAAAGTGCTTTTTTCTAACATTTTATGCACTGGACAGATGTTGCTGATTTTAAAATATCATGGACAAAAACAGTGATTTGCAGCCACTTTATCACATACATTTGTTCCGCGAGAGGTGAAGGAATATAGTAGACTTACCAAAAATATCGATTCCAAGTTGAGCATAGATAGGAGAAAAAAATCCATCCACGAAATGAACAAACCACCATGTTATATAGAAGGTTATTGCAATTGGAAAGAGAATGACACTGCAAACAAAGTAATGGTCAGCTTCTGGAGCATTAGAATAAGTTAATGCATTTTCAGATATGGTAAGTACAAGTCTCATGAAACAATCAGCTTTGGCTAAAGCAGGTAGCAGCTAGGTCTTATTTAATATCACCAGGAGAAGAACATGAACAGCAGTGTTCCAAAAATCGCATACAATCATCCTAGCTCATCACCTATTTTTCGAAGAATAGTAAAACAAAAAAGAAAGAAAACTTAAATTAATTGATAAAATGCCCATACTCAGGAGTTCAAAAAGCAGCATTAATGCATAAACGGGCATTAATATGATGAGGTGGAATTTCTCTTGTTTGGCATATGAAAGAGGACATTCAAACAAAAAAAAAAAATTTACATAAATCCATCACTCCCTCCTAATCTATTCATCTGCTTTAGAATAGGGCTGTTTTCCTAGCCTTTTCATGTCTTCCAGCTCTCATATTTCTGATTGAGTTGCCCTATATATCTCCGTATGTATAGACACGAATGAAGACTAAAAATTGCCACTGCGCATTTGGTTTAGATTTCAGACAACAGAGTTTGGAAAGCAGACTGACAACAACTATAATAGTAAAAATTAACTAGGCCATACGAGCACACCTGTCAATGTAGGAATAAGCAATAGCATAGCATACGTCCAAGGCAATAATACCGGTATTAAAATTTGACGTGAAAAACTAAGAATTACGCACCATCCAGTCATGAACTTTTTAGACGCCCAGCTCCGAACAACTTTGTAGAACGTCTACAAAGGGACAAACAAAACTGCAATCTATCAGTCAAATACTTCAGGCAGAGGAATAAAATATACACCTAAACAAGAGAGATAACTTTCGTCAGGTGTTAAAATCTGTGAAAAGTATTTAAATTCAAACATATAACCATGTAAATCTTGCGAAAATTGAGATGCTTAAACGGTTTGACCAATAGATTTCATCACATTAACAGGCATGAGAAATAATAATTACGGGATTTAAAAAAAAAATAAACCAGCTGAAGTCATGATATGTTCAATTTAAAAAAAGTGCTTAGCAAGCAATCACGCTTCAATTCAGCATAAAAACGTAGCAACCATGCCCACAACAGTAGCAGGCGATTCGACCAAGGCCGTGATGAATCGCCTGTAGTTGAATTTTCCATCATTTTCTATTGCCGGATAAAGCAGCCAAAGACCAAGTAAGCACACATGGACAAATAGAAACCCTAAAGCAATGAATGAATCAATCACCTCGCGGCCAGCATGATGAGTGGAGGAGGAGGGAGAAGGCTTGGAACCGGCACCGTCGTCGCCGGAACCGGCCACCGGGATGAGAAGCTCCCGATCTCTGTCTCTGTTAGCCATTAAGGTCGGCGATTGGTTATCGCCCATCGGGAGAAGGAAACGACAGCAAGCAAGCAGCGCCGCTTGAGAAATCAAAACCCCACAGCTTGACCTCGCAGGTCTCGCTTCTGAATCTGCGTCCCCGGTCGGAACGAAAGAGAAATGTCAAAATTTTCAAAGAAACGAAAATAAATCTTTCCTACTCCAGCAATCAGAATCTCTCTCCGGCTTCAACTGCTTCATTTTCAATTATTGTTGTTTTTGTTTTTTGCCATATTATTATTCGGGGTTTTTTGCCCTGATTATTGGGGGTTGAAAATTATATGTAGTATTAAAAAAATGATCTTATTTATCGGATTGCTTTGCCTTCAAGTGAGCACGGATTTCTTTTCTTTTTTTTTTAATTCATCCAACAAATATTATCTATATACTGCTAGTTAATATATTTGTAATTGTAATTGTAAGTATACATATAATACGTTGAATAAGTTAAAATAAAGTACGGCTTGAACTTTTTTTTTTTTTGAAAATTCAATGTCTGACTTGAATTATTAATGCAACATACTCCCTTTCGTCCTTGATAATAAAGTGATTTTACAATCCAAATCATGTAGATTAAAATATTGGTAAAAAATAATAAATGGATAAGAAAATATATAATTTTTTTGGAAAAATTAATCTTTTACTCATGTAGTTTTAACTTGTTTAAAATCTAATCTCTTTATTTTAGTTCGGTGTAACTCAGTCCTTATAATTTTGACTCGGTTATAACATAATCTCTGAAATCTGATTTGGTGCAATCCACTTCTTATATTTTTGACATTTTATAATTTAATCCCTATCTTTATTAGACGTATAGATATATAGTTTTATTTTTCTAAAACAACAAGACTAAATTATAAAATTGTTAAAACTATAAAAATTGAATTGCAACTAACTCAAACTATGAAGACTGAATTACATAAAGTTAAAGTATAATGACTAAATTATAAATGAGTTAAAATTATAAAAACTAAAAAATTAATTTTTTCAGTCTTTTTTTTTTCTAAATATACCTTTATTTGTTGAGAGAGTAAATAAAAAGGAATGATTGAGAAAAATTGAGACTATATAATACTTCTTTGGGTTTTAAATATAATATTTAGTGCTGCCAAAAAAAAAATATTTAGCTTGTATTGTACTGTAAACTAGATCGAGGTACTACTTTGCACAAGAAGTTAGATGTTACATTTAGGAGGGAAGGAAGTGTGATATCAAATGGGAGAGAATTTGTAGTAATTATTTTATAGATATAAAAAAAATAGTTAAAATTTCTGGTAAAAAAAGTGCAACTCATTTATAATTATGGCACCAGTCCTATCATTAATTAGAATTTCATGCGTGAAAATAAAAAAATTTCAATAGATATGGATCTTATGAGAAAGAAATCAGCAATATAGAAAATCAAATGAATTTTGATTTTACAGCACCGGACTGAGCAGAGATTATCAAGCATGAGGGGGGGCATGCCGCTAACTTGGGAATAAAATAATTTAAGGTTAATAATTAAAATAATTATCCATAAATCTCAAGTATAAATATAAATAGGTTTTAAATTTAAAAAATTATTTTTATTTAATTTTTTTCACATGAAATCAGCTAATTTTCCCTTAAAAATTTAGGGGTGACGAAGGAGCTCATGTGAGATGAGGATATTTTTAAATTATATAAAAGGGTAGTAGGTGGATAATTGGAAGAATTGAAGACAAGATAAATGAGTAATGGAGGATTAGAAATGGAGCCTAAGGAAGCCATTTGATTGGGCTGCGTATAGGGTGGCGTCACGTGTCAAGTGTTGTTAATGAGTTGTCGCCAATAAATTTTCGTTGTCTTAGCCGCTTGTGGACTGTAGTGGGCTGCTTCATAAAAACGTTATTATGTATTTTTATAATATTATCAGAAATAATATGGTAATATACTGTCTCTATTCCTTGATGCCTTCTGCGAATTATATTACAAACTAGATATTATATTTAAGATTAAATATAATACTCTTATGATCCTATTTATAAGGCACAGAAAAAAGATTTTTTAGCCCTATTTATAACTCACTTTATTAAATTTTTAGTATGAATGTATTATTTTGTCTTTCATATATTACGGTGCACTAATAGGTAGTTATCTTTTTTAAAAGTTACATATATTAAATATGGGTAAATTTAAAAAATTATTATATTTTAATGGAGAGTTAATGTATTTTAAGGTTTTTTTATCTGTGTGAAATATGTTAGAAGTGCTTTATAAATAGGACCAGAGGAGTACTCCCTCCGTCCCTTATTATAAGATCATTTTAACTAAATTACTCGGTTTAAAAAAACAGTTAAAATTAATTGAAAGCAATTAATATGTAATAAATATAATTTTTTTTAAATATACCCCTATATATAAATGGGTAAATGTGAGAGAATAATAGTGAGATAAATGAAAAAAGAGAATGTATTAAATGCATTAAATTAAAATAAAATAAATAATAATGTATTAAATATTCAGACAAACTCAAAAAAGATCTTATAAAAAGAGACAAATCCATTCAAAAAATTAGATCTTATAATAAGAGACGAAGTAGTATAAGATATAAATCAGATCCTACACTCTAGTTCTTACTATAAGACATTAGCCGGGTCATTAACGACTTTTTCTTAGTTTACCCCTGGTTACAAATTATTAAATATCATAATAATATTTATTAAGAAACATTCATGTAAATCACATTATTAAATGAGAGTAGATTTGGAGAACTTTATAATTTTAAAATACATTTAATGACAAAACTGTCATTTCTTAGTCTGTGTGAATTAGTTGATGACATTTTATAATAAGAACTAAATAGAGTATTAAGAATAAAAGTTAGTAATAATTAGATCATGAGAAACTTTGTTGGAAGTTGCATCATAAATATCAATTCACATTGCTGGAAATTGCAAATATCAAATGTAAGTCAGATTGTTAAGTTCATAAGTTACTTTAGTGATTTATAATGCTATTTCACCATCATTTTATAATCAATACTTTGATATTTAAGTATATCTAAATTGGTGTTTGCAGCTCATTTTTAATTAAATTGTTTGAACCTTATTAATAAATTAAAATTTCAAAACCTAACCATCATTCCTCCTATTATATTTAGTATTACGATTGAGAATTGAGATTGAAGAACCAAGAATTGGTTGCATATCTCGTCCAACATGATGAGAAAATCAAGTTTAAAAAAATATTTTTATATAAGTCCAGAAAAAAACTCTTCCTACCAATTCGAGAATGATACGACGCCGTCCACACCCCTGCTGCCAACTTCTTTTACTCCTCCACCCCACCACAACACGGCTCAGTGCAGCGTCTGCACTGTAACTAGCTAATCGTTGGTGAAGCTTCCTCTTGTGGGCGAAGGGGAAGAGATGGCAGTGAAGATTGCCTTGCAGGTTTATTTCTGCCAGACAAAGGATGAATTAGAGGAGGAGGAACTCGGGAGATGCATGGCATCCACCTCAGCATAATCAGTCACCAAATGTTGATTGTTTAGTTCTGTTAGGAAAGATTAATATTGCTATGATTTTGCTGCTTCCATTGTCCTTTAAAAAAAAAACTTTTAGATACTTACAACGTCCTGTCAATCCTCCAGGGCCCAAATAACTCAATTTTCTACCATGAACTATTTGTGTCAATGGATTGGTTCAATCCAAAACTTAAGATAATGGGTGTAATCCAAAAAAAGATTCATAAGTAGTTGTTAATGGAGTTGAAGTCACCAAATTCTAAAGAGTCCGAATAAAAATAAATCTTAACCCATAAATAAATAAATAAAGTGCAAAACAAACTTAGTAATAAAAATACTTTTCATCTATTATTCATGGGACTAAATGAGCAATGTCAAAATTACCCATCATTATTTTCCCTACATCTTTTATTTTTAACGTATTACTCTTTTAAAATAATAATATTATGGCCATATTTCAATTTTATTTCTCCCTAGGCATTTGCTATTTCCATCATAGTCTAGTACTGAGAATATGGGCCACGGGCCACGGACTGGCTCGCAGGCTGAACTGTAGCAGGCCATTAGTTTTTCGAGCTAATTCTTGGTAGCCAGCCAGAAATAGGGGCTGTCTTCTTACCCAAGCCCAGCTAGAACATATGCGGGCTAAAATTGGTTTTTAACCTTTGTATTTTTCTGCTCTAAATAGGCACTATAATTGTGCTCTGTTAGCATAATCGGCCTTTTATGCGGGGGCTAGCAGTACGAATAGAGTAAAGTTACAGAAGCTAATAGAGTAAAATTAGAGTGTTTAATTAAGAGGAAAAAAATACAAAATACCAAATTAAAAATCGAGGAAAATTATAGGCACTTGCAAAATGATTTTCCTGAGTATATACTACTTCCAATCCTTAATATAGGAGTTAGATAACTGATTTAAGGATATCAAGGATATTAGTTAAACTGGTTATTTGTCACAAATGTGTGTTGATCTCCTTAAACTATTCTCTTCAATCATTTGCATTAGAGTGAGAAGTCTTTACGATCAATAGGATTATTTTGAGGAAAGATGAGAGACAAAATAGATTAAGATTTTACATTAGGACCAAATTTAACCCTTCAACTAGCTTTTATATTAAGAATTAAGATAGTATTATGATTAATATAATCTTATGTTCTAAATATAAGAGCTAGTTTGTAGTGTAACCTTTATATTTGGAATGGGATGTAATATCATCCTTAGCTCTTGAAGTTGTACGTTGTTTTGGTTTTGCTTTCTTAAATTTGAACCCAATGGTTTTTAGTCCATGAAATTTTGTCTTCTTTTTGGTCCATCTAAAAAAATTTTGTGCTTGAAACAGTGTTTTTTTTTTTGATACAAGAAACAGTGTTTTTATCACCAAAACAAAGTTTTAAGGATCAAAATCACTTGTTTTTGAGGCCGAGGAGTGGGCTATCTATAGAGGCCTCAAACTTGTTTATTTGTTTGAGCCTTTTTATTTGGCCCTCTCTTTTACCCCAAAAAAAAAATCACTTGTTTTAATTTTTAAAAACCAAAATTAAAATGAGGTCAAATTTTAGATACTAAAAAGAGTTTTATTTCTATGTATTAGCAAGGGTATATGATTAGCTAATACATATGACCTCATATGATTATTTCCAACTAATACATATTATTAATAATAATATTTTAAGAAAAACAATACTTATTTATCACAAATAACTAACTAAATAAACTTTCCTGACCTATTCAAATTAATCAACCGACTCTTATATTAAAGACCCGAGGAGTTAGTGCAATATATGAAGCCAAGGAAGGAATGATAATGTAAATCCGAGGAATAGATCGGATAAAGTCCAAATTCCCCTTGGGATGTCAAGTCACGTTCATGGTTTATCAATTGAAATGCTTGGCGGTGAAGATTTTGACATTGACACGGTTTTGTTGAAGCCTATGGCAACTAATAATTAAATTAAGACAAGGCAGTGATTCCTTGGTAAAATGTGATAAGCATTGCAAAAAAGTAAAAGGTGACGATAAGATGAGTTGATTTCCACAACGTTGTCACCTCATTCTAATTTGAAATTTCATTATCTCATTTGTCATGTCTCTCCATAGGATCACCCAGAATCATGTTCACCGTGTGCTTCTTATCCGTTGGCGGTTTCAATCTCTGTACCAAGAATTACTATGACTGTGTGCTCTTTATCTAATTAGCTTATCCAATTACCATTATTTATTTATAAATATAAGAAGTTTATTTCAACTTGTCATTGGAAATTTTTGAATTGCTAAACCATGATAATAAAGGTTTATTGATGAGTGAAATCTTTTTAATAAACCTTTATTGCTATTCAATCGCAACACAATCTTAAAAATTAACAAGTCTAACAATTAATTCGCAACTTTTTATCACCTATTCACATTAAAATTTTTGTAATTTTTATTGCTATTCAATTGCAAAATAATTTAGAAATTAACAATACTATTTATCCATTCACAAGTTTTTATTTACTGTTAACATTTTTTTTTTTTAGTAATTTATCAACTATCAATACCGCTTAGTCGATCACTGGCTATTATTGCAAGAGCCCCGAGCACTGGTGGCAGGCTGCTAGTTGTGCCAGGAGTCCCTTTAGTTAAAAAAGAGGTTATTTAAAAAAAAAAAAAAGGAGTGATGTGATAAAATGCCTAAATTCACAAATTTTAGTTTGAGTATATGGACGGGAAAATTAGAAATAAATCTCATTTGAATATTAGTTTCACACAAAAGATGATAAGTTGCATAAAGGGAAGATAATTTACACAAAACATTATTTGAATATAAAGAATTAGTTTGCACATAAAGAAGATGACTTGCATATAAGAGAATTTTATTTGCACAAAGAAAAATTGAGTTGTACATCACACAAAAAAAGATCATTGCACACATAAGAGAAGATAAGTTGCACAAAAAGAAATTGAGTTGCATAAAATTCTTAAGTCCCATTTGCTAATTAAATTTTTAATGCGGATTTATCCCAATCTTCCCTATATGGACCAGTTAAGGATTTGTGAAATTTATCAACATGATTTGAGATTCTTCTAATTCATGACTTTTAATGAAATTTTTCCATATGCATATAATAGGCACACACGTATAAAGTGTTGAGTTGGTTACTAATAAACTCCCATGCTAAGACAAAAAATTATTACAAAATAATAGCAATAATATATATTTAAAAATATTACAAAAATTTTAATTATTGTAAATATTAATTAAATAATTATAATATATTTAGTTTTATTAGACTTTGTCGGATGGATTGAGTCAGCAGAATCAGTTTATAAATTTGCCGAAATTATTTATGCTGCTGGGGAGGTGGTCCACGTGCTTTCAGACGCGTGGGTCACGGATCCCGGTCATTCCATCTCTATCTGTTTCTGTCCATTTTTCCTCTTTTTGTTTATGAAAGGGAAAGAAAATAGGAAAAATTCTAGATAAAACCCTTCAAATATACACAATTTCAGATTGGGTCTTGAAATTGTGTAATGAATGACCCAATCTGTCATTTGTAAAATTAAAAGAAATTGACAATTTTGTCCTGATTAAACAAAAGTGAGTAGTTATTCTCTAAACGAATTTAGATAACGCTTATACTGTTCGAGTGATTATATGATTAGTTGTAGTTAATAATAAGGTATCTTTTCATGAGGCATTCCTGATTACGAAAAAATGAGTAGTTATTCTCTATACGAATCTAGATAACGCCTAAACCCTTATAGTGATTTCTTAAATTATTGTAGTGAATAAATACAAATGAAGGCAAAAGTGAGTAGTTATTCTCTAAACGAATCTAGGTAATACTTACACTGTTCTAGTGATTACATGATTAGTTGTAGTTAATAACAAGGTACCTTTTTATGGGACATTCCTGACTATGAAAAAAATAAATAGTTATTCTCTACATAAATCTAGATAACACCTAAATCTTTATAGTGATTTCTTAAATTATTATAGTGAATGAATACAAATGAGGACATAATTGTCAATTCTTCTTGATTTTATAAATGACAAATTAGGTCATTGACCCTTTTTGTCATTTACACAGTTCCAGGACTCAATCTCGAATTATGTATATTCGAAAGGATTTATCTAGAATTTTTCCAAGAAAATAGGAAAAATTACAATTAATCAAAAATCTTAATAACAACTAAATAACTTATAATAATAAGTTACAGCATATGAAATGACAATTTTTAATTTGTTATTGATATTTTTTAGTTATTATTTTCTTTCTTAGAGGTCACATTATAATTCTCCGGGAAAAAAAAAGATATTGGGAATAAATAAGGAAATAATCACATTGTAACATTTCAAGGTTTTGAAATCTCAACCAACCACCTTAGTTGAATAAACAATCTCTTATTTATATACAATACATATTGAAAGTAATAAAAAAATTAAATTAAATTAAACTCAAAATATTAAAAATTGTAATAAAATGCTGTTTCATTAAGGAACCAACATTTTTTGTTTTTTATAAAACGGGTTATAAATGTTTAAACATGAAGTGCTACAGTTATCTGACCAAAAGGTGTTATAATTCCTGTCTTAGGAAGTGTTATACTACTACTCCTAACTACAACTTAGATCTTATATTTAAAATTAAAATAGTATTTGAGTTTGTACTACAAACTATACTTTCTACAGAGCTAGGATTTGAGTTTATTTCTAGGGGAAATGGCATATAAAGACCTTTGAAAATATAAAATGGCAATTTGGGTACCTCAATTCACAAAATAGCTATCAGAGACCGGGTCCTAAATTGCAATTATGAAATGCAGGAGAAAAGTCAAAAATGTCATTCCCTTTCTCTTCCTTCCGTCTCATCCCCTCCCTCTTTTTCTTTCTTCTCTCTCTCTCTCTCTCTCTTCGTCCTTCTCTTTACTGCTACTGAATCAAGCTCAAAGCATAACACTCTAGTCCTCACCTCAGCCACGTCTCTCACTTCAGAATTTAGAGGGAGAGAAAGGCGATGCTATGTTCTGATTCTTTCACCATAGCTCAAAACCCTATCTCCATTTCCACCTTCCATAGCCACAAACCTGGTGCAGCGAAGAAGGATCTGTACCTTAGAATATTTGGTAAAGTTTCAGCTTGTACTATTATCTCTTGTAACAAAATAATATTGCGATGGTTTGTTGGATTTTGAATAGAAAATCTACTTTGAAATTATTATTCCTTGTCTCGGAGAGAGAAGGAACAGTGTAGCAAAGCATGTTGGAGCATTGTTTTATGCTTGTTTAAGATTATGTGTAATGCTTACAGAGTGTGATATTCTGCCCCTGCTTGAACTAAGTACCAAATCTGCAACATTATTTGATTCATCTTTTATCACCTTGGATATATCAGAACAGTTATGGAGGAAATCAAGAAATGAAAATTCATGATTAACTTTCATTAGTCAATTTATCAATTTCATGGAGAAAGTCAAAGGCTATTTTAATGTGTATGTGTCTTTTTATATATAGTTTGAACTTTTATGTGTTTACATACCCAGAAAACATACCAAGATCATATTGGATTTTGTCTTGCATACAGGATAATTCTTCCAAATGGAACAAGGTGTCAAGAAATTCTTTGAGAACTATGGTTAGATTAGGAAATACATTTCAATTTGGTGGTGACAAGTTCATAATCTACTCCTCCTTAAAGAATGAAAGCTTGGATGATTCATTGCATGTGAATGAGGAATGGAAGTCAACTTTATGATGGAATGTAAGACTCAAGATTGCATGAGGTGTAGCTCGTAATTAGTTTCCTTGTACAAGGGGTTCAACTCACTGAACTTGTCATTAATCTTACTAAACTTGTCATTTACTGCTTATCAGAAGTAGTTGCTGTCAGAAATCTGCAAATTTTAATTTCAACAGATAAATTTGAAATTGTATGAAACCTTATGGGAACTTGTTATTTGCTATACTCAATTTGTCATTTGTCATAGTAAACTCGTTACTTCGTAAATCAATGTGAAAATTCAGTCATTTTGACAGAGAAATTTGAAATTGTGTGAAAACCTGATGGAACTTGTCATTTGCCAAACTCAACTTATCATTTGCCATAGTAAACTTGTCACTTCATAAGTCAATATGAAAATTCAGTCATTTTAACGAAGAAATTTGAAATTGTATGAAAATCTCATAGGAACTTGTCATTTGCTATACTCAACTTGTTATTTGCCATAGTAAACTTGTCACTTCATAAATCAATGTGAAAATTCATTCATTTTTTTGAAATTATATGAAAACCTTATGGGGACTTGTCATTTGCCAAACTCAACTTGTTATTTGCCATAGTAAACTTGTCACTTCGTAAATCAATGTAGAAATTCAATCATTTTAATGGAGAAATTTGAAATTATATGAAAACATTATGGGAACTTGTCATTTGCCAAATTCAATTTGTTATTTGCCATAGTAAATTTGTCACTTCGTAAATCAACGTGAAAATTCTGTCATTTTGATAGAGAAATTTGAAATTGTATAAAAACCTTATGGAAACTTGTCATTTGCCAAATTCAACTTGTCATTTGTCATAGTTAACCTGTCACTTTATAAATCAATGTGGAAATTCAGTTATTTCAATAGAGAAATTTAAAATTGTATGAAATTCTTATGGGAACTTATCATTTGTCATATTCAACTTGTTATTTGTCATAGTAAACTTTTCACTTCGTAAATCAATATGAAAATTCAGTCATTTTAACAGATAAATTTGAAATTGTATGAAAACCTTATGTGAACTTGTCATTTCATAAATCAATATGAA
This sequence comes from Neltuma alba, assembly GCF_004799145.2. NCBI lineage: Eukaryota > Viridiplantae > Streptophyta > Magnoliopsida > Fabales > Fabaceae > Neltuma > Neltuma alba. Next base: position 80,775 of record NW_021633679.1, read on the forward strand.
AATTTAGTCATTTTAACAGAGAAATTTGAAATTGTATGAAAACCTTATGGGAACTTGTCATTTGTCAAACTCAACTTGTCATCTACCATAGTAAACTTGTCATTTCATAAATCAATATGAAAATTTAGTCATTTTAACAGAGAAATTTGAAATTGTATGAAAACCTTATGAGAACTTGTTATTTATCATACTCAGCTTATCATTTGTCATAGTGAACTTATCACTTCTGATAAGGTTTTTATACAAGTTTACATTTCTCTTCGTAAATGATAATTTCCAGAATTCTTTGACAACAACCAGTTTTTTACAATAAAGGAGGTAACAGTTGTTAATTCGAGTATATCAGTAGGAGATGAGGTTGTAGAATAAAGAGAGATTATGGAGAATGAGAGCTTTTATATGAAGAGTACTATATTAGGCTATTAGCATTACATGTTTTGCAGAAAATTAAATATGGAAGCTACACGGTTAACATGTTTTCATTTTTCCCATTGCAAATTAATGGGTTGGGAAAAACATAGAAGAACGTCACGGTTCTAGAGAAGAAGAATGAAATCGAAGGAGAGTAGAAGAAGGAAAGAGAAGAAAGAGGGGGGGAGAGAGAGAGAAAGGAAGTCAGAAATTTACGTTTCCAGAGAGGGAGAGTAGGACAAAGAGAGAGAGGAAGAGAAGAAGGAAAGAGAAAGAAATGAGGTGCTGGAAGAAAGAGAAAAGGAAGGGCATTTTAGTCATTTGAGCTTCATTTCATAATTGCAATCTAGGACCCGGTCTCTGATGGCAATTTTATGAATTGAAGTACCCAAATTGCCATTTTATATTTTCAAGGGTCTTTATTTGCCATTTCCCCTTATTTCTATATAAAGAATATCTTTAGAATAATTATCTTATCTCCATTTGAGATGTGTCAATATTCAAATATGATCCAATAACACTGAACATAAGATAATCTTAAAAATATGGTTTTTATCCAGGCAACTGTATATTTACTTTTTAATTTTAGAAATATTGAAAACTAAGATTAAACTATATATAAATTGAAAATGTTTGAACGGAAAGTAAATCTACTTAAATTCGCAACGCTTTTAAATGAGCTTTAAGAATTTCTAAATTATATTTTTTGAAACTTTTTTTAGCCAGATTATCGGTTATTTGGTTTTTAGTTTTCAAGGTGTTATTATTTCCCGAAAATTGCTAAAAAATTCTCTATTACCAAATTTATCACCTAAAAGGTACCTAATATCTAGGTCCTTAAAGGAATATAACTTATTTTTAGTAGGATCAACCATTTTTGTATATAAAGCATCTTTAATTATATACAAATGTCTTTTATCTGTTTTTTTTTTGTACCAGCAAATGTCTTTTATCTGTTACATGCTACTACCTCTGATCATTAATATAATATCTTGTTTGATTTTTATTTTGATCCTAAATATAAGACCCCAATCCATTTTGTCTCTTATATTTATACATTTTTTCCCCAATAGGGATATTTTAGAAAAGACAACACTTATTTAGGACAAATAACTAACTCAACTTATTTCTTTAATTTCTTCAAATTAGTTAACTGACTCTTATAATTAGGACCGGAAGTAGTACATAGATAAGGATAAACTGTATACTTTAAAAAAGAATCACGTTAACTGAAAATGTACTGCACTTAACATTGTAAACCCGACTCGATACCTTTGTTTAATAAAATTTACAATGGAGCATTTTTCAGCAGTTTTTTCTATTATTTATTCAATTATCCCCACTTTAATTCCCATTCCCCCATACAATATTCCAAGCACTTCGCAAAATAATGAAAATATGCAGATGCTGACAGGATTGCACGCAGAAATAGCTGAGTTACGTGCCCCCCTCAAATTGATGCCACCTTATCGTATCGGTCAATTTCCCATTTATGCACGAATCTCCGCTCTGCTGGTTTTAGTTTTTGCTGCGAGAATCTCATCCATAGAATCTGCCCCCACCACCCCATGATCTCCGTCTCCACTTTAAACAAGAGACAGAGCATCCTCGCATAAAACAACAGGTGTGTGTTTTCATTGAACTCCTCGGTGACTGAGAGTGATTCTGATAGGCGAAAAAAAGGATGTTGGAAGGGAAAGCTACAGTCAAAGAAGCAGACATGCCTTTGAAGATGCAAATCCAAGCCATGTCCTCTGCTTCTCATGCCCTTGATCTCTTTGACGTTTCTGATTGCGTCTCTATTGCCGCTCACATCAAGAAGGTAAACTAATAATAGTTTGCTTCAGCTTAACAAGATCCAAACTTTGCTTCTGGGGTTCGATTATTTCTTTGAATCGATTCATGGGTTTGTTGTGGGATCTTTCAGGCGTTTGATAAGATGTATGGAGGTGGGTGGCAATGTGTGGTGGGTTCCAATTTTGGGTGCTTTTTCAGTCACTCACCTGGAACTTTCATCTTCTTCTCTCTGGAAACCCTTAATTTCCTGATCTTCAAAGGAGACTCTTCTTAATCTGGGAACATCAGAGAGGCTATATTACATAGGCGGTGTTCGATTCTCTTGAACGGCGAGCAGAGGATGATTATGAACCTTGTACAGAGAGATATAAGACTTGTGTATATCACAAAGGGACTGAAGGTTGAACTGTCTCCATCATCTTCACTAAGCAGAGTTTTCACTTTCCAGATTCCTATCCTCTCTGCCTCAAGTGTGTTAGCCAAAATAGGAGTGTTACGTCAAAATGACAGAGAGACTTTGTAACGAATTTGACATTAATACATATTCTGCCTACCTGCTTCAAATCCATCTCTAAAACTTCACGCACTCCTCCAAATATTTATTTTAAAGATGCAATTATCAAGTGAGTTTTTTTTTGCCCCCCCATGGTGGGAAACTTACCTGGCATATAAGAATGGAGAGTCGTGGCAATAAATGCAAGTACTGTCTTTGTTAAGCTGTCCAATTCAAATATTTGGTTTACGTTTCTATAACATGCTTCTCTGATCCTATTTATAAAATATTTTTAACATGTTTCACACGTGTTAAGAAAAACTTTAAATTTCATTAACTCTCATTTAAAATTCTAATGACTTTTCATATTTATCCCTATTTAATATCTATTATATTTCATATAAATAAAGTCAACACAATAATAAATGAGGGGTAAAATTATACCTCTATACAAAAATTTCTCTCAGTATCCTATAAATAGGATTAAAAAATATATTTTCTCTATTTTATAAATAGAACCAGAGCAGTATTGAACATAAGACATGAAAAAGAGAATAGATAACAACACGGTGTAGCTCACAATTTCACTTTCATTTGGAGGTCTGATTGTTGTAATATCTGCACGGAGCCTTTGACTCGTTCATACCTTTTTGCAGAGTACTTTGGGAAAATAGAAGAGAAAACATGGCTCTTTCCGTCAATTCACATCATTATGGTTAAAGGGTTTATCTAATTTATCAATTTATGCCCTCAACAATTAGCGTAAGTTTTAATTTATGCAAACAATATTATTCGCTAGTTCATTATCAAAAATATAATTGGCTAGTTATTTTTTTACGAGTCAGATAATTTCTAGACTGAAGCAATAGATGTTGATATGCATTCATCTCGGTTTTACTACTGCCACAAAGAATATGGCAACTTGAGAAGGGTACAAGAAATATACTTGATTCATAAAAGCTTAACTAAATTGCTCTAACTAAATCCTCTCTTTTTAAAATTTCAACGGCCATTTGATATGTAATCCACAAATATAATCTCCCTCTTAGTTCCTTCCAAGGCAGAATATCACAGTCAGCGGACTATTCCTTCTTTTTTGGGTCAGTTTAATCAACCTCTATGTTTAGGCCTAAAAGAAACCCCCAATAGATGGTAAGATATGAAATTTTTTGCATGCCTAGTGTTTGTACTTGAACAGCTAAAATTGAATTCACGCACGAGTTTTATGTATGCAAATTCAATCTAAACTGTTCCGTGTACAGACATTATATGACATGCAATAGTTTAGTTGTTGACTATTGAAAACTGCATATCCACATGTTTCATAACATGTAATCATAAATCCACAATAAGCTCCTCAATCAACCCACTTAAAACTAGGCCTTCTACTTCGTTGACAACTTGCTCAGATTCATCTGCAGAAAATCCATACCTCCAACCCCAGTCCCATATTCCATTTATCAGCCCATGGCACATTATATCTCTTTTCATCATGGCATAAACATTATCTACAGAGAATTTGTCCGCAGAGATCATAGTGTAAAACTTCAGCTTCTCAGTGGCATTATAGATTTCTTCAACCAACTTGTCTAAAGAGATCTGTACTCTTGAGTTCCCTGCCCGAGTTAGCAAGATCGGATGTGAATCTTGCAGGCTTTTACGCTCAGCGAGTTCTTTCGCACAATCCAAATAGAGTCTGGGATTGGCTATCCCATTAATTTCATATTTTTGCTGGGTCATGGGACAATCCACGTCAAGATTGAGGAGCTCCTCTGCATGGCCAATAAATAATGGGTTGGTTAAAAGAAAATATTTCAGCTCAGCCCCTTGTTTGTCAGCATTGCTATCTGACTCCCCACCGTAAGCTTCTTCAGCAGAAGTAGCATCAATTCCGTGCTCAACCTTTAATGGTGCAACATCATTACCTAAAGAGTTCGAGCTCTGATAACAATCTTCTGCATGATAATACAAAGGGAGGGAAAATTCAAACAAATATTTATACAAGGATATAGGAAGTGCAAGAAATTCTAGTCATGTAATCAAGAAGGTCTTCGCTCATTGCTGTTGTGATGATAATGACAGCATATAGCTATTTATATAGTGCTTAATGTCACCATGTAACGTTCACATAAATTGTAGTAGCTTTCCATTGCACTGCCTCTATATGTATAGAATAAGTATTTACCAAACATCTACTCAGTTTTGATAGAACTCCAAGGTTAAACATGTGTCCGCTAAACATTAACATATTATTCAAAGAAATGTTTTAGAATGGGTTCCAACCATCCAACAGTATCCTTTGATGTTGATTCTTTCTAGTCACTGAAAACCTAGGAACTTCTCTTTTGATAATTAATGAATTTGCTACTAAAGACACCCTGACAGGTGAATGATTTATGAATTTCAACCAACAACCTTGTTTCAAAATTGCTTTGTAAATTAACAAGGGGATGCACTCTCAAATTAATACAAGGATTACTGTCAATAAATATGATATGTGAGTAGACACGCAAAACTAACCATCTATCTTACTCGGGGAGGCATCTACTTCATGTTCCACTGGAAATTCAACTGCATGTTCAGCTATAGTTCTAATCTCAGCGCAATCATCTTTACAAGGAACAGCAACACTCTTCTCTTCTTCCCGTCCTGATTGTTCATCCTGTACAGAAGAATACTGTATCAATCCTCAAACTTAAATTCTTGCTTCACTGAGTCATTTATCATCAAGTAATAATGCTATCAAACTCGGTTCTACATGATACTTTGAATACTTCTACATCACCCAAGAGGAACAAAACACAGGAAAATAGGCTTACAATAGGTTTAGCTGCTTCAGGCTCTGGAATGAGCTTCTGGCTATTATTCTGATTCTTTCTCTGTTTGAAATCTTTATGCTTTGTTGTTTTTGTCTTTGAGCTGATGATCAAAGCTGTGCTATGCTGGCAGGGAATCTCCTTGATTATGGTCAATTCACTAGGTGATGTCCGCGACTTTGTGGAGGTAATTTCTCCTCGATCTTGGGACTTTGTCAAAATTTTAGGCCTTATGATCTCCTTTTCTGGCAGCTTTTTTGTAACAGTTTTCACCTTAGCTTTTTTCTCAATTGCCTCCTGTACCTGTGGTTTATGACTTATATGACTATATGATTTCACCATATTTGGAGACTTTTCAACGGGCATCATTGCTTTCTCATCCAGTTTCACGAACTCGTTGAGGATTCTAGGCTTTTCCTCATGTGTAAGCCTTTTGGTTACATCTTTCATACTGCTCCCCATGCTGGTGGAACCTTTTTGTTTAAATGATTTGGAAGGGACTACCTCCGCTTTTGGTTTTCTGAGGGATAGACCTTCTGGTTTTGGAGGAACAGGTGCAGGGGATTTAATTGATTCCTGGTATGAACAACATCGAGGTTTCATAAGTACAATTGGCGGTAAATCATCACTTTGTTTGGGATGGTAATCATCGGAATGATGAATCCAAAGATTAGGCTCTAGGACAGAACTCTTCTTCAAGAATCCTTTGAAATGAATAGCGTCAAGAATTTCACTCAGGGTCTTCCTTCGTTCTGGATCAACCTTCTCAATTACATTACTAGTCTTCTTTAACTTGGGGATATCTATCTCAAATGTAGGTCTCTTTTGATTCAGAATCTTTTCACCTTGCAACTGTTTCTGCGCAGCAGCTGGAAGTGGTCTTGAGGGGGCTTCTTCTAAACCCATTAGCTTGGCAACTAGATTGTTTCCCCTCACCTTTGAAGTGCCTGATGAAAAAGATGAATCAGAAAGCCTATCAGTATGAATCCCAGAAGATTGGCTTGAGCTTGTCGAGGGAATTTCAGATGCTGAATCTAATCCTTCAGAACTTGGCATAGTAAACAGATTTTGCCTAACCAGACTGTCTTTGATCACTTTCTTAAGCTCCTCTGTGCAATTTCTTGAAGAACCATCAACAGAAAGGCAAGGTCTTTCATATCCCATTGGATAGCTTTGTTCACTGACTTTGTTAGTGTAATCCATCATCTTTGCATCAATTCTTCCTCTTTGAGGTTTCTCATTCTGTTTTTTCTTCGAACAGGACTTGTGCTGTGAAGCTTCTTGCAACTTGCGAAGCATGACTAGAGATTCTTGGAGATCAAGAGCTCCTTTCAACAAATCTTTTGCGATATCTCCAGACCTTCCATTACATCTCCTATCCCTAGACCATGTATCAATCATGTTGTTCAACCTTTGAGCCCCTCTAGAGACCTCCATAAGCTGCAAGGAAGATGGATCGACAGAACTTTGTGTGGATCCTTTTGGGACCATTTCTTCTCTGTCTGACTTTTTTGGAAAAGATGCTTCAGATTTCTCAGCCGTCCTCCGGCTCTTCATCTTGTCCTTCATCTTCTGTGATCCAGACCTGGACTTTCTGATTGCCCCACATTCCACGACTCCTTTTGGATCATCACATGTCATGAATGATCTGTACATGACTGGGTCCTGAGGGGGATATTCTGTGGCAGAAATTTCATGAGAACATTGAGATTTGAGAAGCTAATAAGATAAGATACTACTAAGAACCAAGACAAAAGCTAATTCTTATAAAATACTCACATACTCTTGTCCTCTGGATGCTCTAGTTTTGTCTATATCAGACAAAAATAATACGCTTTGCTTGTGCAACTGCAACCCAATGCAATTAAATAATCAGTCTCCATCATCAATTAAAATGCAGAGAGATCAAGGCAAAGACAAATAGAAGGAAGAATAAGTATTGAATTCAGAAAAATAAAGCCTCTGACATATGATTTAACCCGAATTTTGAAGTAACTTCCAGGTCCAAACTTGTAAGTAAAAGCACGAACGAGTTCATAGAGGCCAGAATCTATTTTCTATCCTCTGTTTCACATTCGGAGACCCAACAAGAAGACAAAACGCATCCAAAATCAGAACCACTCAAAACGAAGTCATGATTTCACGCTCACTTACGCCTCGTATCAGCCGCTCGTTCTCAGAACAAAAGCCGCAACCCTCTGAGGCCCCAAATGAAAAATGCAAGAATCAGAAGAGAAGCAGAACCCCATGAACAAACTCACAAACCATTCAAAGATGCAACTCCGCTTGTGAGAACCCGGGACAGATTTGTACAGATTCAGACACGGGAATGAGCTCCGAGGAGAAACGCAGATCCACAAGAAAAGAGAAAACGAGTCGGTGCATTGACCTTTTTGCTTGGGGTGAAAATGAGGAAGAAGCGATGGATTACCGAAGGAAGCAAAGCAAGGGAGAGGTGAGGGGCCGGAATTGGATTGAGATGAGCAGAAGAAAATCGGGAAATTATGAGACAATCAGATTAGATGGTGAGAGAGAGAGGGAGAGAGTAGGGAGGTGAAGAGGGAGAGGAAATGGGTGTGGTCGTACACATGGTGCAGAGTACCGCAGAAGCAAAAGCTTTTCAAAAGCAGAAGAGGGAAGATCAGTCAGTCACAGAGTGGAGATTTGGCGTTACGCAACTTGATTGGAAACTCACGATGTTAAATATATATTATATATTCCATTAAATCTTCACACACACACTCACACAGACATATATATGAGTGATATACATATATAATTTATAAAAAAAAATTAATAAAATGTAATAATAATTCTCTGCTCATATCATATACCCATAAATACTTTTTTAAAGATATTTAAGGATTAAGGTATTCAATACACCTCTAATCCTATTTATAAAATAGATTGAGAAGATATTTTTTACATAAAGTATAATTTTACCCTTCATTTATTATTGTGTTGATTTCGATTACATGAGGTATACGGTATATTAAACAGGAATAAAATTAGAAAGTTATTGAATTTTAAATGAGAGTTAATAAAGTTTAAAGTTTTCTTTGGTCTATATAAGACATGTTAGAAGTGACTTATAAATAGGACTACAAAAGCATTTTCTTTCTTTAATTAAATGGAGAGGAGTAAAGAAAGGGTGAAATAAAAGAAAATTAGTATTACATTAACTTTATAAGGTGACAATCGTTTCTTTTGAAAAAAAAAAGACTCTTAAAATAGTAAATGTGCATTAAGAAAATGTTTCCTCCATGTTTTTTTTTCTTGTCCTCATAGGGAAAAAAAATATACATTCGTTGTCCTCATAGGGGACAAAAAATACATATCATACAAAAGCATGATCAGAGTATTATTAGAAATAAATAATAATTATACTTTAAAATTTAAAACATGACATATTGAAAAATAAAATGAAATTGAAATCATGACAGGTAAATTTGGAGGGATGAAATATATTTTTAACTTTTACCATAATAAGTCACATAGAACATCTAGCTGTATTTAGTGAACCCGACAATAATAAGACCACATCAACTATATTAAATGCAACAAGAGAAATCCCGTTGCAAAAAAAAATGATCAATAATTTTTTAATAAGTCAACATTCCAATTATTATTTTATATTCCATATTGTGTGCGGTCCAATTATTGTAATTTCATTATAACTTTTTTTAAGGCCCCAAAATCTGTGGCTTTTGTCGCGTAGCTTCACCCGGTTTATACTTTAGTATGGATTATTGCAGGATGGGAGAAATAGAGATACTTAATTAAGACATAAATAAAATGATTAGGCAATAAAAAAATATTTATGGAAATGTGGAGTAGCATTAGGCTCTTCATGTGGGTTGAACTGTTCTTTCTCGAACTTAGTGACCTAATGATTTTCTTGCTTTTGCTTCACTCCGGAATAAAACACCTTTTCTTTATTTTTGCTTTCCACATGGTTTTCAGTTCAGATCTCTACCAATTTTTATTTTCTTTATTTTACTGACCCCAATTTTTAAGTACTAAAATACTCCTATGATCTTATTTATAGGATAGAAAAAGAGAATTTTTTGTTCTTATTTATAAGATATTGAGAGAAATTTTTATATAGATGTATAATTTTACTTTTTATTTTGATGTTGACTTTGTTTACATGGAATATAATACATATTAAATAAAAATAAAATTAGAAAGTTATTAAATTTTAAATGAGAGTTAATAAATTTTATATTTTTTTTAATATGCATAAAATATATTAAGAGTAATTTATAGATAAGACCAGAGGAATACGAGTACTGATCAAAACACAACCGCTACATATCTTTATCCTACTAGCATTAATTTGATGAATGAAAAAGCTTCTGAAAATACGCCAGAGTATGGATATAAAAGGGGGAGTATGAGTAGCAGTCAACAGGAGGATTAGGTAATATAGAAATAATTTTTTTATGAAGTAAATTTGTAGACATTAGTACTCATTATTATCTTTGAATAAATTTGTAGACATTAGTACTCATTATTATCTTTGCTCTTTAATATAAGTTTCATTTTAGTTTAATTTCTTTATTAAAGTGAATTTATATTAAGGACCACAAGTTTTTTTTTGTTTTGGTGTTGGATGTATCAAAATTTTTTGAAGTGTTGAATACATCTAAAAAAATAGTATTCCCAGTCCTAATTATAAGACTTTATTTATAGATTATAAATGAGGTCTTATAATTAAGATCAGAAGTAATATTATATTATTACCTCCTATCACTAATTCAAGAGTTAGATAACTAACTTACATATATTAAAAAATTAACTATTTATAATAAATAAATATTATTTTTTAAAAAATATCTCTTTGTGCATTAAAAGTAAATGAAAACTCCATACGGAAGCTGGTATAATATACTCCCTCCGTTCCTTATTATAAGAGATATTTGATGCTTATGATATGTTCCTATATATAAGAGACACTTAAAAGTTGTCTCTACTTTTTTGTGTTGATTTCCTATTTTACCCATATTTATTGTCTCCAACTCACACTCTCTCTCTTTCTACTTCTCTTTCTTTTAATAATTTACCATTGTTCTCTCTCATGTTTTCTCTCCTTATTAATGAGGGTATTTTTAGAAAAAAAATTATACCTTTTACATATTGATTGTTCTTAACTAATTTTAACTGTTTTTTTAATCAACGTAATTCGGTTATTCGTCTCTTATAATAAGGAACGGAGGGAATAATATTTTTTTGACCAGCACGGTATAATATAATATTGAAGATTAAAGTAATACTCCCTCCGTTCCTTATTATAAGAGACATTTGATGCTTATGGCATGTTTCCATATATAAGAGACACTTAAAAGTTGTCTTTAATTTTTTGTATTGATTTACTATTTTACCTCTATTTATTGTCTCCTACTCATACTCTCTCTCCCTCCTACTTCTGTTTCTTTTAATAATTTAATTGTTCTCTTTCATACTCTCTCTCCTTATTAATAGGGGTATTGTTAAAAAAAACATTATACTTTTTACACATTAATTGTCCTCAACTAATTTTAACTGTTTGTTTAATCAACGTAATTTAGTTATTTGTCTCTTATAATAAAGAACGGAGAGAGTAGTATCCAAATATGAAGTGGTAACACTCAGCTAAAACCTGCCATATGGCGGCCATGAGCTTCCCTCATTCCACGGGCAATCTGCCGGCCAGTGTACCTCGTCAACTCATTAATTTAATTTCAACAAATTTTTTATTTCGGATTAGAAAATTAATTTTATTGTCATTTTCAACAAACAATTTGGGAAATTATTTTGAAGTCCCATGCAATTTAAATACAAAAAACGGCCCTATGAAATGTACAAATGGCTAGTAAAGTCTCCATTACCAAAATATCTCTGTTTTATCATAAAATTTTTAACCTCTCTACACCAATCGCAGGAGATTCGGTTATACATGAAGTCTTGGTAGGATTAGAACCTAAAATAACTTGATTTCCCCACCAAAAAAAAAACCATTAGACTATTTATAGTCTTTTTTGGAAAAAAAAACTACTTATACTCTTTAATATAATTTTGTAAAATATTATATATAACTAATAATTAACTTTGAGAGTAAAAATAACCTCATAGTTATACGTGAACAATAACTTAAGTTTAAGAAAACTTTTTTGGCGTAAAGCGGGAAAAAAAAACAAGTTAACTTGTATGAGCATCGAGTGCTCATCATAATCTAGATTATTGAAATTGATTTTAAATTGTTTATATTTGATTTAAATGTTTTTCAATCTGATTTTTTTATTTTAATAAATACATAATTTAAAATAAAAATGATCTTATAACCAAAATTTTTTGTAAAAAAAATAAATTTATCATTAGCAAATTATAAATTTAAAACTTTAAATTTAAACCATTCAGATTTGATTTTAAATAATCCAAATTTCATTAAGTAAATTCCAAGTTGGATTACAAAGCAATTCTTTTCAGGATTAACTGAAGGGCTAATGGCATTTTTGCTAGGAGAGTCCAACGAACAATCAAAACGTTGCCAATTTGTGTCACTATCCACAATAAATCCAAAGCATACTAATAATATATATACTGTGCATATACTACTATTGGAAAGGCTGGTTGGTTTGGTTTATACAGTTTGGAAAGCCATTGAAAAGGCTTCCTTGTATTTAAATGCAGTCACAGGACTCTTGCATTTCCCAAAACTGCTTCTCACTTAACTGCCCCCTTCATAAATGTCTTAATTAATTCACCACCACTTTCATTTCCTTTCCTTAGGTGTTCCTTAATTTCAAAATCATCACTCTCTCTTAATTTGAAAATTGTGCCGTTTTGTTACAAGATTTTGAATTTTTCTCACAAGCATTTAATTATGATGTGGAAATTTTGGTCCCCTTCGGTTTCATTTTCCTTTGTTGATTTTCACTTAATTTTAATTTGGTCCTTTTGATGGTATATTCAGTTTCAGTTTCATTCATCAACTTTGGCTAGGAATAATTCCTACTTCTCTTGTCATATTTATAAATGACTTCTAACATATTTTATGCAAACAAAAAAAAATCTTAAATTTCATTAATTCTCATTTAAAACTCAACAACTTTCCAACTTTATTCATATTTAGTATACCAACATATTTTACATGAAGTATATTATATCTCATGTAAAAAAATCAATACAATAATAAATGAAGGGTAAAATTGTAAATCCATACAAAAAAATTTCTCTCAATGTCCTATAAATAGAATCAAAAAATATTTTTTCTTTCTGCCATATAAATAGTACTAGTGGAGTAATTCATTAGCCTTTTTTTAATTTTTCCTAATATGATCCCCAAAAAAAAATTTCTCTCCTCTTAATTTTATTGGTACCTAATTTACTTTAATTTGGTTAATGTTTTAGTTCATTTTTCCGCAAATGCTTTAACTTAAAAATGTTAAAGCAGAGTTAATATTGTTATCCCATCAAAAGAAAAAAAGAGTTAACATTGTTATTTTTTAAATTGATATTTAAACAACAAACTAAAGTGAGGATGAAAGGATAAAAATAGTTGGGGGCGTCTGTCGTTTAAACTTTTTTTCCAAAGAAAAGAAAGCCAATTTTTTTAAAGAAAGTCAAATAATAAATTGAAATTAAAAATTGCAAACGTCCAAGTTAAATATAAGATAACCCTGTCAATTTAGTTGAGCTTTATATAAAATAGAACTTTATATGCTAAGATTTAAAAACCAAAAGGGAAAATTTCACCCTTTTTAAGAAAATTCAAATTTTCTAATGATAAGGCTACATGTTTACACTATTCTTTTTGCGAGACCTTTAAATTCAAAGTAACAATGACTGTGCTTGTGCTTGTTTGGTTTCTTTAGAACCCAAATTTAAATTGAAGCAGATTTGCTTTTAAATTAGGCTTGAACCATAATATTGAATTTGGATTTTCTTTATGCATTTCATACTAACTCATTTTCAAACAAATTTTTAAATTTCCCATGACTGATTTGGTCAAAATTTAGCTCAACATAACTTAATTTTTATAATTTTAACTTAGTTTATATTCAATTCCTAAACTTTTACGTACTACAACTCAATTCATATAATTTTAACTTTTAATAATTTAAAATTTTTAGTTCCGACTGCTTTGATCCTTATTATTTGTTATTTATAAGAGTTTCTCATATATCAAAGAGAACATTATATAAATTAAATCTTTTAATTTTACCCTCATTAAGAAAAGCATTAAATATTAGTATATTTTTTCTTACTCATTTGATCTCTCTTCGCTTTTATTACAATTAAAAATGTAGTATTAACAAAGATACAAGTAACAAATAAAAAGGACCAAACTCTCCCTATAAGTGACAAATAATAAGGATCAAAGTGGGTACCATATAATTCTATTTCCTATAATATGTGGACTAGTATTTTAAATAGCTGAACTACAAAATCACTAAATCAAAGTTTAAAAATTGAGTTACAGCCGAATTAAAATTATAAGAATTAAATTGCACCGATTTAAAATTTAAAGATTAAATTACAACTTTTTTTGACCAAGAGATTAAATTACAGCTGAATCATAAATTATAAGGAAAAAAATTAATTTTCTCAAAAATCAAAAACAATTTTTTAAAATTTAATTTAAATTGAGAGAAAATAGTTGAGTTTTGGGTTTAGAGAAAGGAGGAAAACAAGAAATGACGTGCAAATTTGGCTCATCTCCCAACTGAGTTGTAAAACCCAAGAATGAGGTGAAGCCTCGTCTTATACTGCTTGCTCTTTTTCTGCTTTCCGTGGGATTATGGTTGGCACTTCACATCCTCCCACGCATTAAATTCATATATTTATTTTGCCTTTTTCCCATAACGTTTGTCTCACCCCTGTCGTCTAATTTCATTGATTAAAAAGTGACCCCAGAAAATAAAAAGAGGATAAATGTATCAATTAATTTTCCTTTTTGTGGGATAAGAAGAAAAAGTATGAAGAGAAATAAAGAAAGAGGTACTAAAAGGAGGTGAGGAGAGGGAAATGCAAAGTGTTTTCACTGGGACTCAAAAGTACACTTATGGGCGGACATAAGAATTTGAATTTTTTACTCAGAACAGCAATATCTTTAATTTTTTCCCCCATATAGAACATTCTTATCCATCAATTTGAATTTTTGGTTCAACCATATAATTTATATACCTGAAAATAAGGTAGATACAGCATAACATGGCCCAAAAAAAAAAAAAAGACACTGTCACAGTCCATAAGTTGTTGAGGAAAAAAAAAAGTCGTTTGAGTAATTGACGAAATTTCCAGGCACCTGCAAGTAATGTGGAATCTCTCCCTTAATAATTTGGATGAAGTTTTTAGAGCGAAAGACTAATTTAGAGGGGGGAACTTTACTCCCTCAGAGTCAACGTTTTTGGTAGGCTTAAATGCAAAGACGTTAAGAATGTACTTTCTCCATCTTTTATTATAAGATCTTTTTAACTAAATTATGTTGTTTTAAAAAATAGTTAGAATTAGTTAAAAATAATTAATATATAACAAATATACTCCTATATATAGATGGGTAAACGTGAGAGAGTAATAGAGAGATAGATAAAGAAAGAAAATGTATTAAATGCATTAAATTAGAGATAAAATAGGTAATAATATATTAAATGCTTAAATAAACTCAAAGAGGATTTTATAAAAATAAACAGACCCATTCAAAAAAATTAGATTTTATAATAAGAGACAGGAGTACGTACTTGGTAGATGTATGTATTTGATGAATTTTCTTTCAAATAAATTGAAATTTATTAACTCAACGAGATCAAACAACAAATACGACTTATCTCTAGTTTCATTAATCACCTTCCACTTCTTCAGTCAAAATGATTGATTAAGGATATAAAAGTTCCCATTAATCTGATAAGACAATTTAGCTTATTAATCAGAAAATTCTTTTTCCTTGGTATATGACAGCATAGGACATGCCAATCATTATTGACTAATAACCAGCTTCAACCATAATGTCTGTAAAAGGGTGATAAGTATCGCACCTCCTAATTAAGCAAGTTAATAGCTTACGCCCAGTCAGAAAGAATAATAAAGATTTTTCTAAGGCTTTTTAACCCGCATAAATAAAGATCATGAATGATTCTTGTTAACTCTGCAATGGCTGGAGGAATAATAGTACTACCTCTGGTCCTTACTATAAAAACTAGTTAATTATTTTGAGTAGGTTAAAAAAAAAGTTAAGTTGGTTATTTATAATAAATAGGTGTTATCTTTCTTAAAATATCTTTATTAATCAAGTATATTGGCTTAGAACTATTATTATAAAGATTGCCTTGCAAAAAAATAGATAAATATGAGATACAAAGTAGATTAAGGTCTTATATATAGGATCAAAATAAAAGTCAAACAAATTCTTATATTAAGGGTCAAAAATAATAACAACTCCTGCATATCTATCTATTTTGTCAATCATGAATGGCTCCTCCACAATCACTCCTTCCATCATCTAGCATAGATCCATCCACTTCAACCTTGACAAATCCTTTAGGAAGTTCCCGCAATTCCCCCCAAAAAGTTTGAGTGAACTTATAGAACTTGCGCCTTCTTATCAAGTTTTGATCTGAACAAGCCAGATTGAGCATTTGATTGATCAACCGAGTCTTCTGTCTCAAAGCTTTTGTTGCATCTAGAAGCCCAAATGTACAAATAACCAAATTACAAATTAACATAGTTAAAATTGATCATTTGCTACCTCTGATCCTTAACATAAGACCTCACTGACTTTTATTTTGATCCTAAGTATAAAATCTCAATCCACTTTGTCTTTTATATTTATTCATTTTTTAAGATAGTACTACCTCCGGGCCTAATTATAAGAGCTAGTTGATAATTTGAATAGATTAAGAAAATAAATTAAGTTAGTTATTTGTAATAAATATGTGTTGTCTTTCCTAAAATATCCCTTACTAATCAAGTGTGTTGGCTAGAACTATCATTATTAGAAGGACTATCTTAAGAAAAATGGCATAAATATTAGAGACAAAGTAGATACGGGTCTTATATTAAGGAGCGGAGGTAGTATTTTTAATAATGGTAGTTTTAGTCAATAAACTTGATTAGTAAGGATATTTTATGAAAGATAATATATATTTATTACAAATAACTAACTTAATTTATTTGTTTAATCTATTCAAATTAGTCAATTAACTCTTATATTTAAGAATGGAGGTAGTATGATAAATGTGTGAAAAATGATTTTTTTTTCAAGAGAATGAGCAAGAAAATAGACGACAAGCTAGGAAAAAAAATATGAGAGAGACATATAATTAATTCAGGATAATTTTTTTTTTAAAATTAATTAATTTTTTAAACAACTACATATTGCAATTTATAAAAAAAAACCCAAAAAAGTAGTTTGTTCCATGTAAAAAAAAAAAACCCAAACTCACATGTCTCGCACTTTTAATGGGAGCCTTCCCAAATTTGGACTCTGAATAATACTCCTTTGATCCTTAATATAAGACCCATTTAACTAATTTGATTAGATTAAAGAAGTTAGGTAAGTTAGTTAATATAAGAAATGTGATAAATTTTTCTTAAAATACCATAATTATCTTTCTTAATACCCCTCTTCCTCTTTTACTTGATTATAGTTGAAGGAGTATCCATAGGGGTAATTTAGAGAAAATTGATAAATATGATAAATGAGTCTTATATCTAGGACCAAAACCAACTTAACAATTGGATCTTATATTAGGGACTGAAGGAGTATTATTTTTTGTCCTTGATATAACAGTTAGCTTGACTTTCAATTTGATTTTAAATATAAGATCCTGATCTATTTTGTTTATCGTATTTATCTATTTTTTTAAAAAATCTTTATAGTAGTTACATATGTTAAATATTTTATTAAATCACACGTAATTAGTAAGGGTATTTTAGAGAAAACAGTAAATATTTCTTACACATAATTAATTGGGAAAATTGCAAATAAAGACCCTCCAATATATAAAATAGCTATCAGGGACCCTGAATTTGGAAAATAGCTTCAAAGGACCCGGTCCCAAATTGCAAATATAAAATGATGGTAGAATGTCCAAAATGCCCTCTGTTTTTCTCTCTTTCTTCCTCTCCAGATCATCTTCTTCCCGACTTTGCCTCCTCATTTTCCTCTCTCTCTTCGTTCTCTCTTTCCTCTCCAAGTTTCCTTCCCTCTCCTTACTCTTTTCCCAAAATATATGTAACTCACAATGTCTTTTGGTGGTCCTCTCTTCATTGTCATCTCCCGTCACTTTCTTCTTATCTTGCTTACCTGCTCTTTTATCGACAATGAAGCCTCTTCCATCATTCTCTCTGTTGCTGTGGAAGGAGAGGAGAGTCGGGAGTTTGAGGGAGAGTGACAGTCATTTGCAATGCTTGTAATGTTTGCTTGCAATGTGTGCGGTGATTGCTTGGTGCTGAGACAACGCCCAATAAATCTGGATTTTTATTCTTCATTTCTATTTTGATTTTCAGCTTGTGTTCATAATTGAAAATAACGAGTTTGATAAGTTGTTGAAAATAACAAGTTGACAAGTTCTGATACCCACTTCACGACAAGTTCAGTAATGCGAATAACAAGTTTAGCAAGGCAAATAACAACTTCTGATAAGCAATTCATAGAAATTCGAGTTTCTGTGTTAAAATGACAGCATTTTCAGATTTCTTTAGCAGATGACAAGTTCTGATACACAATTCATGACAAGTTCAGTAAGGTGAATGACAAGTTTAGTAAGGCGAATGACAATTCTGATAAGCAATTCATAGAAATTTGAGTTTCTGTGTTAAAATGACAGGTTTCCAGTAGGTTTTCATACTTTTTCTGTTAAAATGACAGGTTTACAATAGAAAATGACAAGTTTTCATAAGATTTTTATGCCTTTTTTTGCTGGAATTACAATTTGCACATTTCTGACAGCAACAACTTCTGATAAATACGAAATGACAAGTTCAGAATAAAAAATGACAAGTTAAGTATAGCAAATGACAAGTTCCCACAATGTTTTCATACATTTTCATACCTTTTCTGTTGGAATTATAATTTGCACATTTCTAACAGCACCCACTTTCGATAAACACGAAATGACAAGTTCATAATGGAAAATGACAAGTTAAGTATGGCAAGTGACAAATTCCCATAATGTTTTCATACATTTTCATACTTTTTCTGCTGGGATTACAATTTGCACATTGCTGATAGCAATCACTTTTGATAAACAGTAAATGACAAGTCCACAATAGCGAATGACAAATTAAGTATGTAAAATGACAAGTTCCCATAACGTTTCATACAATTGTAAATTTCTCTGTTAAAATAACAATGTGCAGATTTCTGACGGCAAGCACTTATGATAAATAGTAAATTAGGAGTCCATAATAATGAATGACAAGTTTAGTAAGGCGAATGATAAGTTTAGTAAGGCGAATGACAACTTCTGATAAACAATTCATAAAAATTTGAGTTTCTGTGTTAAAATGACAGGTTCCCAATAGGTTTTCATACTTTTTATGTTAAAATGACTGGATTTTCACATTGATTTATCAAATGACAGGTTCACAATAGAAAATGACAAGTTTTCATAAGATTTTTATACTTTTTTTGTGGAATTACAGTTCGTACATTTCTGATAGCAATCACTGCTGATAAACACGAAATGACAAGTTCACAATGAAAAATAACAAGTTAAATATGGCAAATGACAAGTTCTCATAACGTTTTCACACATTTTCATACTTTTTTTGCTAGAATTACAATTTGCACATTTCTGACAGCACCCACTTCTGATAATTGCAAACAAGCTCTAAATTGTGGAAATCAAGTATGATGATTGTATTTCGGTGGAAAAGTCGATCAAGGTGTGCTATGTGAGGAACAAACGAGCCCTAAATACAGTGCTAAACGAATAAAGTTCTCGCTTTATATGTAGAATTTGATGGTTTCTTGTTCATATGATATGGCAATTTATATTTGGGATTTCATGGTTGAGGATGCACTTGTGAGTGGATATGATCATCGTAGTGCATTTGCCACTGGTGTTGATATGAGCATGCTTCTTGAGGGGCTTATGAGAGTTCTGGTGCTATAGTTTTATACGTTAGGAGGAAATGAGAGGTGAAGTTGATGATGAAAGATGTTAATCAGAAGTGGTTGCTGTCAGAAATCTGCACATTATTATTTTAGTAGAGAAATTTACATTTGTATGAAAACGTGATGGGAACTTGTCATTTTACACACTTAACTTGTCATTCGTTATTATGGACTCGTAATTTACTATTTATCATAAGTGCTTGCCGTCAGAAATATGCACATTGTTATTTTAACAGAGAAATTTACAATTGTATGGAAACGTTATGGGAACTTGTCATTTTACATACTTAATTTGTCATTCGCTATTGTGGACTTGTCATTTACTGTTTATCAAAAGTGATTGCTATCAGCAATGTGCAAATTGTAATCCCAGCAGAAAAAGTATGAAAATGTATGAAAACATTATGGGAATTTGTTACTTGCCATACTTAACTTGTCATTTTCCATTATGAACTTGTCATTTCGTGTTTATCAAAAGTGGGTGCTGTTAGAAATGTGCAAATTATAATTCCAACAGAAAAGGTATGAAAATGTATGAAAACATTGTGGGAACTTGTCATTTGCTATACTTAACTTGTCATTTTTTATTCTGAACTTGTCATTTCGTATTTATCAGAAGTTGTTGCTGTCAGAAATGTGCAAATTGTAATTCCAGCAAAAAAAGGCATAAAAATCTTATGAAAACTTGTCATTTTCTATTGTAAACCTGTCATTTGATAAATCAATGTGGAAATCCAGTCATTTTAACAGAAAAAGTATGAAAACCTACTGGAAACCTGTCATTTTAACACAGAAACTCAAATTTCTATGAATTGCTTATCAGAAGTTGTCATTCGCCTTACTAAACTTGTCATTCACCTTACTGAACTTGTCATGAATTGTGTATCAGAACTTGTCATCTGCTAAAGAAATCTGAAAATGCTGTCATTTTAACACAGAAACTCAAATTTCTATGAATTGCTTATCAGAAGTTGTTATTTGCCTTGCTGAACTTGTTATTCGCATTACTGAACTTGTCGTGAAGTGGGTATCAGAACTTGTCAACTTGTTATTTTCAACAACTTATCAAACTCGTTATTTTCAATTATGAACACAAGCTGAAAATCAAAATAGAAATGAAGAATAAAAATCCAGATTTATTGGGCGTTGTCTCAGCACCAAGCAATCACCGCACACATTGCAAGCAAACATTACAAGCATTGCAAATGACTGTCACTCTCCCTCAAACTCCCGACTCTCCTCTCCTTCCACAGCAACAGAGAGAATGATGGAAGAGGCTTCATTGTCGACGAAAGAGCAGGTAAGCAAGATTAGAAGAAAGTGACGGGGGATGACAATGAGGAGAGGACCACCAAAAGACATTGTGAGTTCCATATACTTTGAGAAAAGAGTGAGGAGAGGGAAGGAAACTTGGAGAGGAAGAGAACGAAGAGGGAGAGGAAAATAAGGAGGCAAGGTCGGGAAGAAGATGATTTGGAGAGGAAGAAAGAGAAAAAACAGAGGGCATTTTGGACATTCTACCATCATTTCATATTTGCAATTTGGGACTGGGTCCTTTGAAGCTATTTTCCAAATTCAAGGGTCCCTAATAGCTATTTTATATATTGGAGGGTCTTTATTTGCAATTTTCCCCTAATTAATTTAACTAATTTTTTTATTATACTTAAATTAGTCAATTAACTTTTATATTAACAATTAGAGGTAATATTATACGAAGAGAGGAGATACACAAGTCTCTTCCATATCCATTCTCCCGTCTAATTTGACAACCTCACCATTTCACATTTTATTTCCTAGTCAGATGATAATCATTCGCAGGTCCATTATGTTTGTTTGTACTATTATATACTTAAATAAAGTTGTAAACTTGTGATTAATCATTACTATTTTTGGTTTTAATTATAAAATATTATTTATAGTTTGCAAACGAGATTTTATAATTATAACTGGATGTAGTATTATGTTAAGATAAGTTTTGACAATAATTGAATAGCAAATAAATATGAAGTGTAAGATTAATTAAATTAAGCTTTCATATTTTCTATACACACACCCACTACTTCGTGTTCTAATTACAATATTTTGTTTATATGCTATAAATGAGACTGGAGGTGGCAGTAATTAATCACAAGCATATAATAGTACAAACAAATGTAGTGAACCAGCGAATGACTATCACCTGACTAGGAAATAAAACTGTGAAATGATTTCACTAAAAAAAAAAAAAAACCTGTGAAATGATGATGAGGCCATATAATAAGACACGTGTAGCAGCAAGCCGAACAAGGGTAATAAAATTTTTAAATAAAAAACACAACAAAAAATCATCACTATATTACTGTTGTTATAATTTATAAAGTTACTGTGAACGTGCATGAATCATGACCCATATGGTCCTATTAGTTTTTATCCCCCCAAAATAAAGAAAATTGCTGCGGCTCTTGGTATTTTCCAGAATGTTGGATATTTTAAAAATAAATAAGAATTTATTATATATTCCTTCCTATCTTTAATCTAACGGCTAGTTGGAAAGTTGGATGTAGTTTTAAATATAAAATTTTAATCTATTTTATCTTCTATATTTATCATTTTTTAAAAATTAGTTTAGTTAGAATGTTAAATATAAGATCTCATAAATACCCAAGCAAAAACATTAATGAGTTGTTTCTTAATGGTTATCTAAATTTCAAATTGACATATGATATGATGACCACACATGGATATTTTAGAAAAATCATATTACATTTATCATAATTAATTAAGCTTTTTAATTTTTTTATCTATCCAAATTAATAATTAAATAGTTCTTATCTAATAAGAATTGGAGGTACTACTATGTTTGAATTGAGCTTTGAGAGGGTATTTTATGATGAGGGGTTTTCCTTTCCATAACTAAGAAAGCGGGCTACCTTCTGGTTTTTTTTTGGGGGGGGGGGGGGCGGAAGAAAGTGGGCTACTTCGGCCCAATTTTTTAAAACAAAAAAAACCCCCCCAAATTTCGGTGTTCAGTATACTACCTTCAATGCCAAGTATTATCCTTGGTTGCTAATATAAAATCTAATTTATACTGCAAATTGTACCCCACAAATTAGATTCTATATTAAAAACTAGAGGTAGTATAAATTGCAATTATATACTCTACACTAATCAATGTTTCTCTTTCTTTACTTATTATTCCCAAAATAAGCATTTAGTGATAACGATTGGCATTTCATATTTGTCTAAAATAAAAGTATTGATTAGAGACGACTTATGGTCCTTAATATAGGATTTTGTTTGAATTTTATTTTGGTCCTAAATATAAGACCCCAATCTACTTTATCTCTCTTATTTATACATTTTTTTTTCTAAGATAGTCCTTCTAACAATAATAGTTCTAGATAATACACTTGATTAGTAAGAATATTTTAGAAAAAACAATACTTATTTATTACAAATAACTAAATTAACTTTTTTCATTAATCTCTTCAAATTAGTCAACTAGCTCTTATAAACAGGACCGAAGGTAGTATTTTGAATCTTAGAACTGAAAAAATGACTTAGATTTAGGAATTTTTTTTTAGCCAAAGATTTAGGATTACGACTTCAAAAGTAGTAGGATATTAAGTAATGCTTAAAGAATGATAACATAATTACGATAACCTAATAATAGGAACTAAATCACGAAAGTAAAAAAAAAAAATTTAAATCTATAAAAACCCCAAATCTCTTTTTCCTATGACTAAATGATTATAGACATTGTTTATCAATTATAAACAAGATTTTATAAATAGAATCGAAGGTAGTATAACCATAACCTATTACCTATGCACCTATTAATTATTATGGGAGAGGTTCCTATTGACAATTCATGCTTGAGAAAGATTAAAGAGATACGTTTGATGTCATGGGGTTACAAGGTCTCCAGTTATATGTGAGTCAAAATATATATTTTTCTAGTTCTATTTATAACGCAGAGTAAAAAAAAGGTTTTTGGTCCTATTTATAGAGTAAAGAGAAATTTTTTATATGAGCATATAATTTTATCATTTATTTATTATTGTGTTGGTTTTATTTTTATGGGGTATAATGTATATTAAATAAGAATAAAGTTGAAAAGTTGTTAAATTTTAAATGAGAGTTAATAAAGTTTAAAGTTTTTTTTTACATCTTGAAAGTGACTTATGAATAAGATAAGAGCAATATATTTATTTATAAATTTATCCGTAATGTAACTTCCTTTGTATGTATATTATATTAACGAGTTTTTCTTCTTTGAATTTTCCAAATAGTGAAATCAAATCTTAACGGGGCTTAGTGAAAACAAGATGAATGACATTCTAATTACCTAAGCTTCACGTCATCTATTCTAATAATAGTTCACTTTCTCTTGTGGATCTCCGCCAACAATCTAACTCCATCCCACATTAATCACTCAAATCATTTCCATTATTTGCATTTTCTCTTCTTTAGAGTGTATCAAAGAACAACCACTCAAGAACACAAAAGATGAATGGCAGAGAAATAGCCGGAAGAAAAATTTCATGCTATAGTCACGGACATTGCTTCAAATTTCAAACACTGGGCATTCTATTTCTACGTACCCATTACTTAACATCACATTCTTTGTCCAAACGAGGTTTTAATCATTGCAGGAAAAAGATGCAGCTCTGTGAATGATGATTCTTGCTTGTTCCTCGTAAACCCAGAATGCAGAAGGCAAGGTCTTTTCATTTCAGGCGGATTGGGAAACGAATCCACCATTTAATCTCTGATGGTTCTCGTCACGATAGCGACGAGGAGGAGGAGGAGGAGGATTATAGGGGTGAAGCAGAATCTGATAATGAAATGCCAAACAGCTCTAATGGCAATGAGAGTGAATCCTCATTGGGAAATCGTCAAGTAGAATCTGCGATTCATCAACGGCATAATGTTTCACCTTCACCTACTCATGGGGAAGCAGTTGGCCCTAAACCTTCCAAGCCACAAACTGGTTCGTATCTAAACATCTCAACTCGACATTGTGGAGTTCTATTCCTTGAAATTGTTTAGGTGTTACACAAGATGATAATCAAAACTTTTAGAATAGTGTAAATGTTTTTTCTTCACGTGATGTTCTATCGTGTTTGTACTTACAGAAGTGGAGATGATAAAGGAAAGATTTGCTAAGCTGCTTCTGGGAGAAGATATGTCAGGTGCTGGAAAGGGAGTTTCTTCTGCTTTGGCTTTGTCCAATGCAATAACGAATCTAGCTGGTATGCGTACTTGCAAGAGGAAAAATGGTTCCAAAGTGTTTCATTATAAAAATAAATGAAGCCTTACTGAATATTTGGTGCAACATTTTGCTTGGCTGTGAAACATTGCACATGCAGCATCTGTTTTTGGAGAACAATCGAAACTGGGGCCAATGTCTGCAGAAAACAAAGCAAGGTGGAGAAGAGAAGCTGACTGGATTTTATCTGTGACTGATCACATTGTTGAGTTTGTTCCTTCAAAACAGATAGGAAAGGATGGGACGTGCATGGAGGTGATCATCTGGACCTTCATTCTCTCATCTCTTCGAGCCAAAAAATGTTATATTTCGGTTTCAGTTTGGTCAGACATACATAATAATTTCAGTATTTGACTTTATAGATCATGACTACCCGGCAACGAATTGATCTGCTCATGAACATACCTGCCTTACGCAAGCTTGATGCAATGCTTATTGTAAGTAGCTAAATTTTACCTTTTTTCTGTCCTCCTAATCCATTTGAATTAGTCTGGTATATGATCTTGGAACGTGCATCAGTATTAATTCTATCAGTGGTGGATCCTATAATGTGTATAGATTCTGTAGACTCTCTCCTCTCTCTCTCTCTCTCTCTAAAATTTACAGGTAACTTCTAAGTCTGTCAATTTCACACTCCCACTAACAAACTGGATTACGATGGAACAGGACACGTTAGATAATTTCAAAGATCAGACTGAATTCTGGTATGTTAAAAAGTGTGATGATGATCCTGAAGGTAAAAAGAGTGACAAATGGTGGCTACCGACTGTTAAAGTTCCCCCAGATGGATTATCAGATGCAGGAAGAAAATGGCTGTATATCCAAAAGGACTCTGTCACCCAAGTACTCAAAGCAGCCATGGCTATTAATGCTCAAGTACTATCTGAGATGGAGATTCCTGAAAACTACATTGAATCTCTTCCTAAAGTAAATACATATCTTGATGAAAATTTATCAAGAGTTAACAAGGAGTCAGTCTGTTTCATGAAATATATGGATTAATTTTTGCCTTGGTATATTTGGCAGAACGGTAGAGAAAGCCTTGGTGATTCAATCTATAAATATATAACAGAGGATTACTTTGATGCTGGACAGTTCCTCTCAACTATGGACTTGTCCTCTGAGCACAGGGTTCTTGACCTCAAGAATAGAATTGAAGCTTCTATAGTGATATGGAGAAGAAAGATGACCAACAAGGACAGCAAATCTTCCTGGGGTTCAGCTGTCAGCCATGAGAAGAGGGAGCTCTTTGAGGATAGAGCAGAGACCATATTGTTGTTAATTAAACAGAAGTTCCCAGGACTTCCACAATCCTCACTTGAAATAAGCAAGATCCAGTACAATAAGGTAAAAATACACCATTACTTGCAACTTATCGTTGTTTTTTCACCTTCTCATCCAATAAGGTTTTTCATTTTGTTGATTGGACTTCTTGTTGTAAAAATTCGCACAGGATGTAGGACAGTCCATTCTAGAAAGCTATTCAAGAGTGATAGAAAGCTTGGCCTATACAGTGTCATCAAGGATTGAGGATGTTTTATATGCTGATTCCATGGCCCTAAATCCATCAATGGCAGGACATAACAGGAGGCTTTCAGTGGATGATGACATGGGCCGAAGCCCTGAGGAAGATGCAGAGAAGTTTAATTCTTCATCAGATACGTCATCCTCCATGACTCTCTCAGATTTCATGAATTGGCCTTCTTCTAATGGAAGGGATGATATGCATAACTCTGGAGACTTGGATGAAGAAAACTATAAAGAAAACGAGGAAAAGAGTTCAAATAAAACTCCCAAGTACCCCAAGAAATCCTACTGGGACAAAATTGAGCATTTGTATGCCATCAAAAGTCCCATACCTCGCCATCGATATGAATGACCGGATTGAAAAAATTGGATATTCTCAATTTCTCTTCTGAATTTACAACATAATTTTCTGAAAAAGATGATTTCGGTATATCCAACCCACACATTATGGGGTGAATTACACTTCCAATGAATCCATCATTCTTGCTGTCCATGTACGAGTGAAATTGAGAAGATCCAATGCCGAAGAGGAAGGAGAAAAGGAGAGGAACTCACAGCAAAAAAGGAAACCAGGAAGAAAACATTCACTGTGCAGGTGTAAATATTCAGGCTCGGCCCCATATTTTTTGTGTAGTAGTCTTCTTTCCTCTGCTCCTTAGAATCCAATAGATTGTGTCAGTGCTGGCTGTTTGTATATTCTTTATACTTTTATTGTCATTTTGTTCAATAATAAATCTATATAGTTTTCTAGGCATTTGGAACCTGATTATTCCTTAAGAAAATCTTCAAGTTCAACGAATATTAACAGTCTGATATGCTAAATCCAAGTCCCTCTGTATCAGGAAGGTCTTCCCTATCATAATTACAGAGGTAAAAACCTCTAAAAGCACGTGACCAAAGATAAATATCACCATAAAAAAACACAGAGGACTGGAAAATGAAGAAACAGGTTCTCCGGTTCAATTACTGTGAGTGCTTTCTTGGCCGTATGAGCCATAACTTGTCACTATTACGCAATGATTTTCTATGGCGTCCAGCCTTCTCGGTCACCTACATGTAAAGTCATTGGACATTAGAAATTAAGAGCCACAGAGCAAAGCCAGTTCAAATAAGGTAGATTTCATGAGCCAAACTCACTTGGAAATGAAATGTTTGATTTGGGATTTTTGTGAAAACCGACAGTACATCCTGAACAGGTACCACATCTGCAGATCAAGTATTGTCAAATCCAGAAAGCAGAAGAAACTTATGACTAATTTAAAGTAAATTTTTTAGGATTTCGCTAATAGTTTTTTCAATAAACACATGACACTCTGAGTAAACTTTCGAAAGATCTCATCATGTTTGATAGCGGTAAGTTTGGCATGAAACCAATATCTTACCTAAGGCCAAGTTGGCGTGCCCCTTAGCCGTAGCAGTGGTTAACTTAAAGTTTGGATTTGGCTTCTGTGTGTACATAAAAAGTGGCAAATCCTCCTCCTCAAGCAAAAGCATATCTTTAATTTTTGAAGGAACTTCACTTCCAGAATCCCTGAGTAAGATTTAAAAGAGAAGAAAGAATGAGAAATGCCTAGGAATTATAGCAACCTCTTAACATATGGCCTAACATC
The DNA here is from genome assembly GCF_004799145.2 of Neltuma alba. Classification (NCBI taxonomy): domain Eukaryota; kingdom Viridiplantae; phylum Streptophyta; class Magnoliopsida; order Fabales; family Fabaceae; genus Neltuma; species Neltuma alba. The sequence goes on from NW_021633679.1 coordinate 108,781, forward strand.
ATTTAACTATCGGATTCTTCAGGGCATTAAGTAATGAAAGAAGTACCTCAATTTTTCACCGCGTGACCCCTCACAGGTTGATGCTGATCAAAGAATGGAAGTAGAAAAAGGAAAATAAAAAAGAATTAGATAAGTGCACGAAAATAACAACAGCATAGAAAAATTTACTGCCTCTGAAAAGTATAAAGGACTATCAGGGAATACTTACAAGGTGATAAGTAACGTGAATGGAATCTTGGCAAATTGTCACTCCACTGCATTTTGGAGAGGGCAAGGCTATTAGCATATTCTTCACATGAAAGCAGTCTCTGTCAAAAGACACCAACTTCAGCAACTAATAACTCTTCTCACTTCATTTTAATGTTTTTGCAGCAAAGGCTACGTCTTTGCTTATTATGCTGGCCAACTCTATTTGATAAACATACTATATATCTACTCACTTGTTTGAGGCAGCTGATGCGTAATTCAGCCTCAGAAAATGCACTTGTTTGAGAAATAAGGGAATCAAGATTGGCTGAGACATTCCCAAGATGATCAACGACAGTTACCATGGCCCCGCATAGGTATTCTTTTGTGTTCTCCAGCACTCTGCAAAATGTAGAAATCCTAGTCTGTCACAACATCCAGAAGCCAAACAAAGCTTCCAAAACAAGAAAAAAGAATCAAGAAAGAATATCAACCGCTCAGCATGTTCTGGTTAGGCTCAATGTGAGAGTCAAAGTCACAACACTTCAAGTGTACAAATGAGTAACTTTATGTTTTGTGCTGCTAGAATAGCTTCCATTTCTGCCCTTCCTAGAGCTTTCAGAGTTGGGTTTAGTTTGAAAATGGAACAACATAAAGAACAGCAGAAAATTTAAGATGCTAATTGTTTAATTTTAACACGCCCTTGTGCATTATGTGAAGTTACATGGCTCTAAATTTACTTTTTCTACCCAACAACTGTCTGTTATTTGGTATTGACTGATTTAAATTTGACCATTCTTGATCCACATAAGGGTGACTTTCCCAACGTAATTTTTTTCGTCCATAAGACATAAACCCAAGGCCTTGCTTAAGAATATGAAGTCTCGTTCCTTCTCTATATTTTTTAATATACACACTAAGGAGTGAAACTCAGGTGTAAATTGGCCAAGATTGGAGAACATATACATATAATATACTAGTCGAAACTTAATTACTATAAATCGATTTTGAAATAGTAATAAACTCATTGTTTTTGCATTCCACATTATAATTCTTTAAACATTTCCCCTGCATTATATCATTGCTGTTTTCTTCAACAGTATTTTCACTTACATCCTGTGCATTCAGAGAAATCGTCTCTAGCTGAAATATTTGGAACCAAACAGTTGAAATATATGATTTTAAAATAAAGAAAGAAAGTACATTTATCAACGGAAAAAAGGGCAATAAAATGAAGGAGACAATGAATGCATCACATGATAACTTCAAAACAGCAAGTTATATGGCTATGGAGGAGGGGTGCGAAATGACTTACTCTCTTTTCACTTTGCTCTCTAAGAATGTCGTTTCACAGTAATATGCAGCATCACGAAGCTGAGACTGAAGTCCTCGAAGTTCCTGCAACCACCATGAACCAAAAGAAAAAGGCAAAAAACATTTAAAAATGAACAGAATAAAATCGAACCCCGTACTCTATAGCAATGCATGTAAGATACGAACCTGAAGGGACTTGGCAAAACGCAAGTTTTCTTCTTCTACCTCAGCTTCTGGGTTTGCACAGGGCAATGCAGAAGATATGGGTTCCATATTCAAGTTCTTCTGGGCCATAAAATTCCCTTCTGGACACAGACGGAAGAAGATGGGTTTTGCGAGCTATGGGAGGTTTTCTGTGAAACGGTGAGAAACAAAACTATGAACAATCTGAGATTCAGTATCAGCAGACAGAAAGTGACATAACAAGTTTCAGTCCCGTGATATTCTGTTCTTCTATTTCCTGAGCTTTCAGTCTTTCAAAAAGACGGGAAACAGCTAAACAATGGTCATTTGGGACACTGCAGTGAGATTATCAGCTGGGAATCTTGTAATAAAGACAAGGTTATTGCTGCAAATTCTGAAGCATGGTCTGATAAATACAAAACAAATAATTTCATTCCTCAAGATTAAATGCTTTTTGAATGGGAAATGGGGACGACAATGGCCTGGAGAGCTCATGGGTCGAGAATTAAACGGCACATGCACAGCTTCATTTGTGATAAGAAAGGTAGAAGTTACATAAAGTTTGATTTTGGATGCTTCACTTTATAAACTGCCTCTTCAGCCTTGACAAACACTATTGACATTGAAACCTCAAATATTGACAAGAGTTTGGATAGATTTTGTAACCCAAGAAAAAGACAGATAGATTAAGTTTCAAAACTAATTAATAATTATTTTTCGCTAACAATTTTGGACTTAAACAACTAAAAATATATTTTATGAAATTAAAAAAATCAAATTGAAATTTTGTATAAAACTAGAGAATAAAAAAAAAAAAATAAAAAACTACATTTCTACTGAAAATTTATTATATACTGCTTCCCCATGTGCTTTTTATAAAGATTTTTGAATGTTTCATAACATAAGATATTTTGTTTGAATCATTAATTTATTTTACCTAGTATTTTTCATTAATTACAGAATTTCATAACTGATTAACTAAATTGCTCTAACTAATAATTTTTTTAATTACAGATGATTATATGAAATAAATTTGTTTATTAATAAAAATGATAATATTTTAAAAATAGAAGATATGTATAGTCAGCATAAGTAGAAAACTTAATATAATAAATATATGTAAGTATGGTCCTAAACTTTCTTAACGTACATTATAGGTGAGAATATATATATAAAGCTCCCTTCTCCTAAAAGGGCGCTTCACATGCACAGATCGAAGCACGGTGTCGGTGATGATTACTATTAATATGCATTTTCTTAAATAAAAAAGATGTTTTTATCAGTTTGATGCAACAAAATGTCAATGACGATAATATTTATTTGTCTAAATTATACGTATTATATTATTTATATAGTATAAAATAATTTAAATATCTTTTAGCATAAAATAGTCTCCTTTTAATTTAAATATATATATACACGACTCAGATTAGGAATGTCAATGTACACGTTGAGTACTGAGAAATGCTAATCTTAAGAAGCTCTCAAACCTAAAGTGATGATCTTTGATATGTTTTTCATTTAGGGGTGTTTAGATACCAAATCATAATTTTAAAAGTAATTTTATGATATATAAAATAAATATTACCTCTGGTCCTTAATATAAGACTCCGTTTGACTTTTTATTTGGTCCTAATTATAAGACCCCAATCCATTTTGTCTCTCATATTTATATATTTTTTTCCAAAATAGTCCCTCTAATAATGATAGTTTTAGCCAATACACTTAATTAGCAAGGATATTTTAGGAATGACAACACTTATTTATTACAAATAACTAACTTAACTTACTTCATTAATCTCCTCAAATAAGTCAACTGGGTCTTATAATTAGGACCGGAGGTAGTATGTGAAAAAAAATTTATCTTGATTTATGTAAAAGTATTTTTTAAAAGGGTTTCTAAATTGCACCAAACACCTCTCAGTACTCACAAAAATAAGTCAACCTTTTGGTTGTGCCTTGGTTGGACAAGATCTTGCTTTTTTTGTGGTAAAACAAAATACATGCAAGAAATAAAAAGACTCCCTTTTTTAAAAAAAAAATTAAAATCAAACATTCCTTTTAATTTTAAATATAAGAGTTAGATTAATTTTGTTTTGGAATTGGCTTTTTTTAATTAAAATTCTTTGATGTTTCGGTTTTTTGAAATTGAAATGCAATATTTCTTTCTGAAATATAATATTTTGGAAAGAAATATTGCATTTCAATCAACTCTTTCAATCTTGATGACTTATTGAAGAAATTCAAAAAAATTAGTTAAATTAGTTTTGTTGTAAGAAATATACGTTGATTTCTTTAAAATATCTTTTTTAATCATTTGTATTAGAGATATCATTTAATGAATACTTTTTCAATATGTATAATCAATTTAGATAGTTTGATAACAATTTTATAAATTTGAATTCTAGAAGGCACACTTGTTAAGAGAGTTTTCATTTTAATACTCCTAGCCTAATAGAGATCAGTCTCAAATTTAAAATAATTTGAGAGTATTATGAGTTATACAAAAAAAAATTATAAATTTAAAAAATAAAATGAATTAAAATTTCATATTTAGAACTAAATTCAATTTGCCGTCTAACTTGCGATTCTCCCCATTGGAAAATAGGAGCATAAGTTTGTGAAGGAGAAGGTAAAAAGAGGGCTATCACAAACACAAAAGGGCCTAAAAGGAAGGAAAAATTGAGATCCAATTCAAAGCAGATCTGAACAAAGCCATATAAAAGGCCAAGGAATGTAAGTCTGGCTTTTTCCTTTCCCTCATTTCTTCAATTTTTGGAGCTTCATACAAAATGCATATATGGCAAAACTTGATTTTCTGGACAGCCCCTTTTTTTTTTTTGGCAACAACTTTTGTGAAGGAACAAGAATTCAATTCATCAAGTTGATCTAAAGACTTCGAAGAGATCTGTTGATGATTTGTTAGTTAACAGTAAGTTTAAGGATTTTGTCATTGATGAAGAGGCAGCTAACCCTATCTAATTATACAAGACTTAATTGTTATTATTTTATTAATATATTAATACTCATCTATACAGTCTTTATACATCTTTATGAAAAGTTTACCAATTTACCAATTTGTAATTTAAAAATTTTTTTTTTTGGCTCAAGTCATCCCCTGGCAAGGAAAAAAAACGATTCGCCCCTTGGATTTGAAGTCCCCCAATTGAAAAACAATTGAATATAATGGACCTAAATAGTAGGAATAATGTAAATACAAACATAAATATGAGATAATACCTCCGGTCCTTAATATAAGAATTTGATTTTTATTTTAGTTCTAAATATAAGACCCCAATCCATTTTATCTCTCATATTTATCTATTTCTTTCAATATAGTCTTTATAATAATGATAGTTCTAACTAATATACTTGATTAACAAAGATATTTTAATAAAGACAATACCTATTTATTACAAATAACTAATTTTATTAGTTTTCTTAATCCACTCAAATTAGTGAACTAGTTTTATATTAAAAACCGAAGGTAGTATAACTATAATGCAACATACAAGACCCAATTTGTTTGACCTTACAAACCCGCCAGGTAATTTCCAAGAATTTACCTTTATCAGCACAGTAAATTGAGGACCAATTGACAAAGCAGTTATCCAAAACCATTGTGAGATTATTTCAAAAAATTGTGCTAGAACTATTTTATCCCCTTCTTAACTACCATTATTATACTCATCCTTAAGCTATACATACAACTTATATTGGAGCTTTACATTATACCTAGGAGTCAAAATTAATAGGGTATCATTCATGGAACTGAATATAAATAATGAAATTCATATCTGAAAATCAATGGTACAGCCGCCAAGAAACTCTGCAGCTTCAATTTCAGTTAACAAGGTCCTATGATCTGACTCCAGTGACCCTGATGCTGAAAATATATCCCTCAGACTTTTGTACAATTTTTGATGTTCCTCCTTTATTCCTTTGTGCTTCTCATGTTGTAACTCCGCAGTAGATGCAGCTTCAGGAGAAGATCCCACGCATTCTTCATCTTCACAAGTTGAGAATCCATATCAATATATATATATATATATATATAGAGAGAGAGAGAGAGAGAGAGATGCAAAACATAAATGAATAAGGTGTCTACTTAATGGAAGATAATGAAGGATGAGATAGCATAAACGAAGTCAGCAGACACAAGAAGTTCTGCACTAAACATGAGCATTTATAATACAGCCACCGTCACCATATTATGAATGGCTCAAGAAGAAAACTAGATTTTATTTTCAATATAACAAAAAGAAATTAAGTGGGTTCAAGAAGTTGGATGATCTAGAAAGGCCAAAGAAAAAGTAGGGTGAAGAAGAAATTGGCAGAAACAGAGACAAAAAGAGGGGAGAAAACTGACAACTGGTGTGAAATTTTAACATCTCAAATCCTTTTTAACATACACTACACCGGGGCTCTTTAAAAGATGCCCTAAAAAAATTAAAGAAAAGTCGGAAAATACATAAAATAAGATCATATATACAACACACACAACTAAAATATCTGAAGATTAAAGTTTCCTCCACCTAGAACAAATTTTCCCAAATTCTCCCATTTTTCATTAACATGTCAAAGGAAAAGAAAGAAAATGTAAAATATAGGAAATATGAACCTAGATAATATATATATATATATATATATATATATATATAAGATATAATTACTAAACAAGTTACGAGAGACGATTCGAAAAAAGGAAAAGCCAACTCAAGATATTGTTTCTGTAACATTTGCGGACACCTTCCAATGATCCATCCCAAGAGGTTAGCATAGTGATTGATGAGCAGATGTGAAGTCAGATGCATGGTGACAAGCTTGAATCCAAACATAACATGGACAATTTGTTGGTCTAGGCCACCAAATATTTCAACAGCTTACAGTAAAATTATAGAGTTTTGCTTTAAAAAAAAATTATCAAAGAAGGCTGAAATCAATAATAAGTGTCATTGAGTGAAGACTCTAGTTTGAAGAATAACAGTGTAAATGAACTAGATACTGTCTCGAGTGATTGTTTGCTGTGTCAGCAGTTACCTTCAGATATTGTTGAAAAATTTTGTGAAGCCTTATCTGATTTACAACGGGTGATGCACAGCCATCTTCTTTCTGATTTAAAATCGTCCTCAGACTTAACCGGAATATTGCCAATGGCCTTCCTCTGATTCCTGCTACAGCTATTGCAATGTTATATTTCCATTGTTTATTTTCTTTTTCCTTGCTTGTATTTATTTATTTTTTCCTTTTACTCTGTATCTCTAATATTTAAAACTCAAACCAACAAAGGCTTACAGAAAAATCAAATTATTTTGTGTTTTCAATGCTGTTTCTTTAGAAAAAGCACAAGATATTTCCAATACTATATGGGTCACTTACCTGAATTACAACAGAACAAGGAGGGGGCATGTGAAACTCTGGACCAGTATCAGAGAAACTAAAATGTACCTTGAGTTAGGAAAAGAGATAGATCCATGTTAGAATGGTCATATTTGTACCCGTTCTTGGATTAAAAAGAGAAAAGAGACCAAAAAAAAAAAAACTAGGCCCAGCTTTAGACACAGTAGAATAAAAAACAATACTAAACCTTTTTTTTTTTTCCACACAAAAATATGACATCAGCATCATATTGATTAAGAAAAAAAAAAATATTTCCCTTAAGAGCTTTACTCACTTGATGTCTTTCTTTCCACTTGGGGAAGATGTCATTTCCCAAAAGTTGAAATAAATGATCTCTCATTTCATCATTGGTCACAATTAAGCACCTGAATTTTATAGCTGCATACAACCAGTACCTGAAGGAGGGTTAGCATGCGAAGCACTTGTAAGCTATAATGAGTAAAATAAATAAATAAGTGGAAGTGAGAATAAAAATTGTCGAATTTTGTTTCTACCAGTCATCATTTGATCCGGTAGGTGTGGCATAAAGTGCATCAGAAGACTTGGATGTTCATGAAAGACATCGAAAGAATAACCTTGTCATTTATTATGCCTTTGCTCCATTAAGAACAAGGGAGTAGGATTAGATCGCTAACATACACCTATCTGTTGCATCTTTATGGAACTTGCATAACATATTTAAAATAGGCAAACTATTTTGCTGTTCTTGCTGTGCTAAAGTAGGCATAAGCCTAGAACTCGATCTTGGCATGGCCTTAAGATTGCGAAAAAGGAACAGCTTACGGGATAAATTAGTGTCTACGCCTAAAGATTAATCCTTTTGATGAAGATAAATTGGACAATATGTTTTACACCTCCTTCAATTGAAAGCCTCATTACATGCTCTTAATCACCCATACCTTTGAATGTTTTTCTGCTGTTCAATAACATGACCTGTATGATTTTGCTTTAAGCAATATTAGCTCTAATGTCCTTATGTCATGATTTTTGCATTTCATTGCTTTCCTTTGTTTGATTTTCCTATGTCAAGCACTGCTCTGGCCCTTAAGATAGGATTTAATTGGAAAGTTGATATTGGTCCTATATGTGAAACCTATTTCACATATTTATTAATTTTTTTTTCTGAATTAACCCTGTTAATATTTCCTTAACAATAATTAAGGAGGAGAGGGAGGGGGTAATTAAGGAAGATACTTAGGGTACTGATTTAACTAATATCCTTAATTTATTAAAATTAATTAATTAGGTCTTACATCAAGGATCAAATAAGTATAATAATTTTGGTTTTACCATCTTAATTTTACTCATTGCACAAAGAATTTCTGGTTGTAATGGACCTCTCTTTTACATCTGAATTTGGGGTTTGATGTGCCTTCAATGCATCTTGTTTAGTGGGGTTGATTAAAGATGTGCTTTGATTTTTCCCTTTTCAGGTTAATGAAGACTCTGCGTGGCTAACTTGGCTTGAAGGTGGAGTTACCAGGATGTCAAAAGCGTGTAATGTATGGAATAAAAGTGGCTAGTTAGTTGCCTTTGGAATTTATATTCAAGTCCTTAATTATTATGAAATATGTATGCTTTTGTAATCCTTCTATAAATTCAAGTTAAGAGAGATATGGTGTATTATGCGTGAATAGTTTTAATTGATGCTCCGTATATTAGGGGCCACTTCTGTACGTACCATCCATACTATATCACCAGTGGGTTTTTTTTTGTTTTTTTGGGAAAATCCATATCCATATTCCATGTATAATCTAAAATCTTGGAAGAAGTCATATTATGTATGAGTCACAAACAGTATTTCTCAATCTCTTAGTAGATCTTTGGACCCACTGCCTTAACATTTAAAGGATCTAAATTTAACAAAATTTATAATAAAAAGCTTTAAGAACTCGTGATTTCTAATGAATGAATATAATAGACAATACTGTCATTAAACAAGAGGGAAAAAGCACAGCTCAATTTTTTATAGTTAGAAATTTGGAAAAATTTCAGTTAAGAACTGTAGAAGAGAATTTATGTCAGTCAACCCCCAAAACATTCTAAAAATAGGACTAAAGGACCAAATTGAAATTAAAATTTAGAGTCAAATTACAATAATATCTCTCCTTTTTATTTTATTAAAAAATAAATATTAATGGACGTCACTGTTCTGGCCACTAGAGGTTGGAGGTCTAATCACTGGCACTCAGGTGGCCGCTGCCGGAGGTTGGAACTCCTGTGGCCGTTACTGTAATTCCGGTGGCCGGATTTTTTATTTTTTGGTTTAAAACAAGGTAGTCAAGGAAGGATTTGAACCCATAATCCCTTGGCACACCAAAAATGTTGCAACCACCAAGCCAAGAAAACCATTCAATTATGTGATGCAAATAAAAATATATATATAACAAAATAAACACAACTATCCAAATATAAGTAAACAAATGAAATTCGACGATTTATAAGTAGAATTCAGCAATTTACAATAAAATTAGATAATTTACAAATAACATAATGAAATTCATAACCCCAAATACAAGTACTTAAGTACAAATGAGCAAGTGAAATTTGAAGATTTACAATACAAGTTTATGGATTTACAACCCAAATTTGGCAAACACAAAAGAATTCACAACCTAACATGTAAGTGTTTGAGTGCAAGTAAGAAATGAAATTCGATGATTTACAAGTAAAATTCAGCAATTTGCAACAAAAATTAGACAATTTACAAATAACATAATGGAATTATAATCCCAAATGCAAGCGTTTAAGTGCAAATGAACAAATAAAATTATCGAATTTCACTTGTAAATTATCGAATTTCACTTGCAAATCTATAAACTTTTGTTGTAAATATTCAAATTTCACTTGTATTTTGAGATTTTTCTTGTCTGTATGAAATATGCTGGAAGTTTCTTATAAATAGGATCAGAAGAGTATATTTAAAATCAAATAGTTTAGTAAAAAATGTTATTTTTAATTAAAAAAATAAAAAAAGTGGATGCTTTTTTAAATTAAATATAATAAAAGAAAATAAATAAAATATCTTATTTAAAATTATTATTAAATAATAAAAATTTATTATAAAATTTGGCTATAGTAAGATGATTTTGCTAAATATTAAAATAGTCATAAATACTAAAATTAAAAATTACATTAAAGGCAAAACATGCATTTATGTACCTAGTATAAAGGAGGATATATGAGAAATATAAGTTTTCTTTTTATTTTCTCTCCATATGTGGAGAGAAAAGTTGGAGAGAAAATTACATGAGCCCCATAGCCTATTTTCTCTCCTATTTTTCTTTCCTCCCGCTTTTCTCTCCTCGTTCAGGAAAAACTCATTTATCTCTTCATTTTCCCCTCTATTTTCTTTCCTCCATCATTTTTCTCTCTATCCAAATAAGAGGTTAGTTCTAAATATAAGAGCTAGTTGACTAATTTAAGTAAATTAAGAAAATAAAATTAAATTATTTATTTGTAACAAATAAGTATTATCTTTTCTAAATATCCTTACTTATCAAGTATATTGGTTAGAATTACCATTATTAGAAGATTTTCTTGAAAAAGAAATACATAAATATGAGAGATAAAAGTGAATTGGGATCTTATATTTAAAATATAAATTAACAGTAAAGCTCTATTTGGAGAAATTAGATAAGTCAAACGATGCTTTATATTAAATAGTAGAGGTGGTATCTTACAATTTTTCTTTATCAAAATTTTATAACCTTACTTCTCCAGAAATTAGATAAGAATTTGCAAAATAGAAATTAACAGTAAAGCTCTATTTGGAGAAAAGAAAAATATTATAATCCAAAATTGTTTCCAAATATCATCAATTGCGTATCTTAAATTAGACCGTCTGAAAATCAACTTTGTGAAAGTTTTAATAATTGATTTTAAATAAATAAAAATATTAATACCACCACAAAATATTCATATTCTTACTTTGAAATCCAAATTTTTATGAAGATTTTGAGATTAAGTAATTTAATTATCATCTAAATTTCAGATGCTATAAAAGATATATCATTCATCCTCATGCCCAATGATAATAATCATGTGCTAACAAAATGGCGAGCGAATCCATGACAGAATCACACCCTCATTTTCCACATTCTTCTATCGTATCCCAGATTTTAGATTCAAACGCATACTGGCCCCCTCTTACGGGTCCATTTCTTAAGACTATGTTTGGTTAGAGGGTTTGTGAGGTGAGGGGAGGGAAAGTGATAAGTGTGTTTGGTTGGGAAAAATTATGGGAGGGGAGGGAAGAAATTGTTCTTTAGTGCTCCCCTCCCCTCCCCATACTCTCCTCCAAATTAGGGTTTTTTTGGAAGGGAAAGAAATATTATGTCTAACATTAACCAAATTACTCATACTAACTTTTCAATATTCTAAGGTTGTCTATCTTATTAAAAATCTTTTTTTCACTTCTTTCTCTTTTTAGCCACTATAATATTTGATAATTATAATATTATAATATATACATATCATATATATTAATTTTTACATATCATAACATGTGTGTATTATAATTATATCATAGCGTGTGTATTATAATCTCAAATAGCATGCATATATTAATATATCCATATCATAACGTACGTGTTATAATTATATAATATATACTATCTATATATTAATACATATATTTATAAAATTAATGAGATAGAATATTAAATTTTTTATCATATTTTTTAATTTTTTTTTTTTATTATTTTTTTATCACATGTAAGTGAGGTAATTGGTATTTTTTAAATTGATAAATTAAAAAATAATAATTTTGATATAAATATTGTAATAAAAAAATAAATCAGTCTAAATATAGAGATATGGGCATATTTGTCAATTTATAATTACCTTTCCTCCCCCCTCTTCTTGAACCAAACAAGAATCTTCTCTCTCCTCCCTCCCCTCCAACCAAACAAAACCATGACCTTCCTTCCCCTCCTCTTCCTTTCCTTTAATTAACCTCCCCTCCCCTCCGTTCCGTTAAACCAAACAAAGCCTAAGGCTCAAGATAAATGTCATTTCGGGAAATTTCACTTGTGTGCCTCCCTCACATTACCCAACTAAATCTTGGCTGACTTTTCGTGATTATGAAATTTGATTGGTGACACGTTGGCAACGTAATAGACATTTAACGTTTGCCCCCGGAGAAAATCATGTGCTTAATACTAACCTCCAATCCTAATTATAACGACTAGTTGGCTAATTTGAAAAGATTAAAAAAGTAAGTTAAATTAGTTATTTGTAATAAATATGTATTGTTTTTTTCAAAAATATCCTTGCTAATCAAGGGTGTTGATTAGAATTATTATTAAGTATTACTTAAGAAAAATGTATAATATTAGAGACAAGATAGATTGAGGTCTTATATTTAAGACCAAAATAAAAGCAAACGAGATTTTATATTAAGGAACGGAGGTAGTATAAAGACCTATTTAACTAATTTGATTAGATTAAGCAAGTTAGGTAAGTTAGTTGATTATAAGAAATATGATATGTTTTTCCTAAAATACTATAATCATTTTTCTTAATAACTCATCTTCCTCTTCTACTTGATTATGATTAAGTAAGTATCCATAGGGTTAATTTAGAAAAAACTGATAATATAAAAAATAAGTTTTTATTTAGAACTAAAATTAACTCAATAATTAGATCCTATGTTAATTACATGGTGAGATACGAGATCAAAACACTTGAAAACATTTGTACTGGAAAGAGCATGGAGGATGATAACCTGGCAGTTGAGGAGTTATTTCTCCTCCCTTTCACACGATCCTATCCAACGTGCCAAAGGTGAGCACTTCGAAGCGATCAATTCTATCCTCTCGAAGAAAACAGAATCAGAATGGACTCAGCGTATTGAAACTGAATCGAAACGAAAGAGAAATTTACGATGCTTCTCTGTCGTTAAAGCACTCAATTAAACTAGATCCTAATTAATTTGTTGTTTTAGGATCAATCTAGGTTATTACTTTCAAGAGCAATTTATAGGTTTCTTTAGGTGAAATTCAGGTGATAAA